>NW_006800229.1:0-141232 GCF_000485575.1 Poecilia formosa
ATTTGGATTTTATGCAACAGATCAACACAAATATGTAAATAACTGGGTAAGAGAAGGCATACAAAAAGATATACAGCTTTCAAAACATGCTAAAAATCTGAGACGCGTGCCGAGAAATGTAAGAGTATAATACTAAATAAATAAAATATAAGGCAACAAACTGCCTTGAGATGACACAGCAGACACCTGCTGTGTTTAATTTAATCCCAGTATAAATGCAGCTGCTCTGCAAACGCCTAAGAGGTTTGTTAGAGAAAATTACAAAACAAAACTCATCAGGAAAATTATATTAAAAGTCATATTTATGGAAATGACAAAACCTAACATTACAACTACAAGAGGGTGAAAAGTGATAGTTTCGATCGAAGGACGTTTATATGAAAAATGGCTCAGTCAAAGTCCAACTGGGCTGAAAATTTCCATCTCTAGAAATGCAGAGCTGGCAGACGCACTCAACAAGCTGTACTTGTATAGGTCGTTTGTCGAGAATTAAGCCACTCTAAGCTTTAGTATACAACATCTTAAAACTCCATTCAATTTTGTAGCTGCAACATGAGAACACATAAATAAGTTTGTAGGGTGGGACTACTTTGAAAAAGCCCAGCATAGTGGACACAAATAATATACACAAGCTCATGTTTCTCGTAAATTGGTCTGGATTCGGAGTTCTTCTCCCTCACACTCACCCCATCCAACCTTAAATCGAAATACAGTATTTATTTAAAAACCCGCTTGCACTGCATTAGTTCTCCATCTTCCCTAATCTGCAGCTGTGATGCACAGGGAATTAAATGTCTCACTCATGATGCGTTTCTACTCGTAATGTCTGTGTTCTGAGTTCATACTTGCATTAGTTTGGACGGTTGAAGGGAAAAGAAACTCACAACATATCTTTTGAAAGAACTTTAGATTATTTTTCATGAGCAGTTCAGCTGATCCCTTCATGCTTCTGCCTGAAGGAGCTGAACGTGGACAACGAAGCAGAGGTAGACAGGGATGGTTAATGTGAATTCCATTTCTCACTTCCTCCGAATAGATGAGGAATGCATTATTCATGACTCCAAGGGGACAGCAACTTGTCTTTAGTAAATTCATCCACCTCCTCTCATCCTCAAGTTATCTTCCAACTTTCTCTTTGTAAGCCGAAGTTCTGCAAAAAAGTTCTGACGCAGCATGAAATTAATCAGAGCCTCTCTATTAAAATAAGTCACACTCTCGTTTTACAGTCACTGACTAATCTGCTTTTTCAAACATTAGGCAGGTTTCAGAGTGGCTTAATTCTCGACAAAACAAAACGATGTCCTGACTGAAACGGCTCCCCTGATAACGATCACCCGGACAGTGCAAACAAATAAGAACCACCAACTGTTAAACGACTGCTTTCTCCTGTGCAACACAGCCAACACTCATCCAATTAAGGGTGTTGGCTGGAGTTCTTCAAACTTGCAGAATTTAACATACAGATATCAGTGATGTAGCACTTCTGTCCTAGATAATGATTCGAGCTGCAGCAGGTGGAAATCTGGAGGAAGTGACTGAAAAAAGGACAAAATACAAACAATATTTTGGTTTGTAACTTTCAGGCTACCATTGAGTAAAGTTAACGGAAAAACGGTACAGAGGAAGAGAAAGTATCATCTGAGGGTTTACAGTTAAAACCCATGAAGGAGTGTGAGAGACACCTGGCGGGAAAAAGGAGAGGCAGAAGCAAGTGATGTGGATTAGCAGTGCTTGGCAACACCTGATGTCATCCAGGACATGTTCCTGTATAATATTGTCTCTGCTGCACAGAAATTGAGTAGTTAGCATATCGTGACAGTCGGGTCATATGGCGACAGTCTTCAGTCAGAGGCCGACAGACTCTTCGTCACGACTCCGAAGAAACTTGGATGGTCAGAAGAAACTTAATTTCATTTTGGGAGAACCAGAGCAATTTTGAACTTGAAAAACAAAGAAAAAGCTGTGAAAAAGTATGCGAATAATTTGGTTGACACAATGCTGCCTTGTGTAAATAAGCAACTATCGTTACAGTTCAGAATAAGATTTATTAAAGAAGTTCTATTTCTATTTCTTCTATAAGACATAGGATTACCAGGTAAGCCTTTTCTCACAGAGATCATCTTGTACTTCATTCTCAACATTGTCCGTTTGTTATAAAACGGATAAAAATCAACCTTTTTACCAGGCCAAACTTCATAAGTTTGGTAAGTTGTGTAAATACAACAAATTAGGTGTTCCATTTTAAAGTTTTCAGATTTCAACTGGAGGTTTCTCACCCACAAAGCTCTCATATTCTAATGTCAATTAAAAAAAACAAAACAAAACAAAAAAAAAATAAACAGTTTATTTGATCTTTTGTAGATTTATGTTATAAAATCAGTCACACAAAGAGCACAGTGCAGCCTCCTTTAGTGAACATTTTGCTGCAGCATCTAAAACATAAAATACAGAGAACGGCAGTGTTATCAGACTGCACGCTAATAATAGTTAGCAGTGCCGCTGTCCTGCAACCTTGAGACACATCTCTGCCCCAGCACACCCGAATCTAATCAATGGGTAACGACAAGGCATTTACAAAAATTGCTGACATGCCGAAGAGGCGATTCAGCCTTTTGATTCAGGTGTTTAGGAGCAGAGAGGCATCAAAACGTTGCCGACCACTGATTAGCCCGATGTCTGGGCCTGCTGTGATTGACAATGCAGCTAATAGCTCAAAATTTCCTTTACATTTTTGAAATGGCAGATGTAAGCCCAGAGAGGACATTTTATGGACATCCGGGCGTCCGTTAAGGAAAAGTGCCTGCGTGAGAGTGAAATGAGAACGATGGGTTTGTGGGTATTGTATCTGCAGTCATAGAGGCAGAGTGAGAGCTCGCCTCACCAGGTCATCAGTCAATACAAGGCCAGCAGTGTGTAAAAGCCAAACAGAACTTACCTGATGTAATAGTCATTCCTGATAAGCAATAGGTGCTGAAGGATTGACAGAAAGTAGGTCTCCGAGGCGGTGTCTTTCACCATATTTGACAGGAGATGGTACACTTCATTCATATCAGTGAGGGAGCAAGGTTAAGGGAAAAACAACTTTTTTTTTTCTTAAATCAGATAGCTATAAAAGCATCCATTCTGACAAACTTATTCAACTCCGGTGAACACTTAAAGGTTATTACAGTTTGTTTTCATTAGAAGCGTTTATGTTTTTATTTTTTTTTATTTTTTTGTAGATTGCAGCTCAGCTTCTCTGACAGGCATCATCGCACAAAAGTCAACAGAGATATAATTTCTCTTTTCCGCTGTCTCTCAGGGGAGCTGTGACAGAGTAAACTGCTAAGTTGAGAACGGGGGACTGGCATTGAAGAAGGCTCCCACAGGTTCACCTGTCACTCCAGACCTTTCAAGACATACAAAACTAATTACATGAAAAAGTCGCACAACGCTTCACTTTTCTACACCAACTAAATCTCGAGGATCTGATCTTTTGCAGGGTAGATGCATATGTGAGGCTAAACCTTTATATTGAAACTGGCACGCACACAGAAGAAAAAATGTCAGGCGATTAAATTTGCAAAAGCTATTGATTGTGTGTCTTAGCTTTGCTTTGCTTTTAAAGGAGAATCCAGTGACGGCTTGACATCTGAAGCAGCCGGTAAATCTAACGGGCCTTTTAATGCTTTAAGTTTAAGCCTAATGAACATTACATCCTGATTGAAAGCATTTGTTTTGATCCTTCACTGCTACTCATACAGCTGTATTGTATAAAGTGGAGAGAACATTTAGAAGAAAGGCTACCTTCAAATGTTTACATTTTCCCTGATATCAACAGCAAAAAAATTGAAACCTGAGCACAATTAGGTGTTCAGGGTTGAACCAAATGATAAAAAAACAAAACAAAAAATAAATAAATAAATCTACTTAACTTATGTCTAAAAGGTGGATCCAAGTCAGCAAGCAGACAAATTTTGATTTGCAATAATTTCATAAAAAGAGAGGTGGATTATCCAACCAGAATTATGTCAGGTTCTAATCATCTTGCTAAGTGACATTTTCTGTTACTAGGGTTGGGCAGGTTTTATTATCAATGGTCAAGCTTCGTTCATATAAATGAATCAAAGCCTCAAATAATGACGACAGTCATGCTCATGATGGGTGTATGTACACTTCTGAGTGAAGACGATTAAAATCTAAACGCAAATCGTAGCTCTTCACAATCTGCATTAAAACATTTAAACCCACAGTGTCGTCAACCGCCACAGAAAACACAGACGCCGGAGAAACGTGTTCGTGATCTATGGGTTGCTCCGCTTGCCAGATCCCTCACTGCGTTTGGAAAAGATCAATGCTTTTAAATGCTGTTTCACCGCTCTCCAAATCAATGTTAACAGTGTCTGTAATTAAAATGCTTTAAATATATATATATTTTTTTTCTTCTTTTAGAAACAGAGGGGGGAATTAAAGCTCTTCTGAAGTATCGTTTCTCTCCTCTGCACTACCTGGGAGAATTACCAGCCCTGGGAGATTCAATTATAACCTCACCACAGCTGCATTTCAGAAGACGGGGGGGTGGGGAGGGAAGGAGCTCACCCTGGGAGAGAGCCGAGGTTCGTTCATCTATCACTAACCTTCGGACGTAACCCTGCTGTAAAACGCTGAGCTCCTCCATGCCCCCCCTCATCCACGCAATCGAAACTCTTTTCTCCTCACTCTCAGTTTCTCTCTCCGTCTCTTTACGCTCTCTCTCCAAATAATGAATAAACATGAGTGGCAGTCAAGTGTGATGTAGGCCAGTCAGTGGTGGGGTCAATCAATCATCATTCCACAGTTCATTAATATTTATTAGAGCCTGGAGTCATCTCCTCAGCACCTGGACCCAGAGCTGGACAGAGGAGACGAGTCTCTTCAGGTTAATATTTATGAAACCGCTGGGAGAAACAAGACACATGTGCAGAGCTCAGGTGGTAGAGGTTCTGCTGGTGTGTGTATGTGTGAAACGAGTGTGTGTGTGCGTGCTCCATGCAGACAAAAGGACAAAGGGTAACCTGGGTTTTCCAATCAGGGCCATACCTCACAGATCGATACCACATTGTCCTTGGAAACAAACATTGGGCCTTCTCATTTGTGAACCTGCTCAAGCACATCATTAATCCAGCTGCACCTCCCCACCTCCACCCGCCCATCTCCATGCACACATTCACAACTCCTCCTCCCCTCGCAAGTGTCACACCAAACTGTCACTCACGGTGGCACTTTTACGCCCTTACAAGAGCTGTGGAAGAAAATGGTAGCAGGAACGAACATCTACATAATGTCAGAGTCTGGTTCGTCTGCTCACAATGTCAGCTATTCATACATGGCCTGGGAGAAGATTTCTGAATTATTAAAGAGCTCTTCTCTCGGATGCCAGGAGAAGTTTGCCACTCAGGACTAAATTTGTGCTCCTCTTATTACTTACACGCCAGGATTTCAGAGCCAAAAGGTGGAGAAATGAGTAGTGCGTCTACAGGTGCATCTCAGAGAATTAGAATATAGTTGACAGGTTTTTTTTTTTTTGTATCATTATTATTTCAGGATTTTAATTCAAAAAGTGAAACGTGAGGCATATATTTTAAGACATTGTGATGGTTATGACTTTCATCTAATGAAAAATCTCAAATTTAGCTTGTCAGAAATGAGAAAAGACCAAGGAAAACATTGTGTTTTGGTCTGTATACCCAGAGTCCATTTTCCAAGTAAACTAATGGAAAGTGTAGTGGAAGGAAAAAATATGGTAGAAGCAGCAATAAAAATGTCAGCTTCTTGAAACATAATGAAAATGCTTGGTTAAGGGTTCTTTTGCATGAATTGTTGAAGCTGTGAGCCTGAGGGACTGTTGAAGTGATAATGGAGCCCAGGTTACTTTAATATTCCCATTCAGCTTGTCGGCTTTAAGTGTCTAATCTTTCACTTGAAAATACGGCATAGAAATACTAAAAAGGTTAGAGTCAGCACAGTGATATCATGGTCATTAAACTGGATTGTCGGTACTTTTGGCATTGTGGGTAAGGTGTAACGTCTTTCTAGTATGTATTTTAGCACACTGTTTCCTTCCACTAAACTTTCTGTCGATATGCTTTAATACAGCACTTCTTTTTTTGAACTGAATCATGGCCGTAACATAAGAGTTGTGCATTAAAAGACCCTTTAATTAATACTAATTTATTTCAATTGCTCTGAAAACTGAACTGTTACTAAATGTAAGCCAGTAATCAAAGCCAGTAAACCACTGATGTCTCATGAATCCATCATGCAGTATGAGTTTCCCTTTTTGAATTGAATTATTGAAATAAATTACCTTGTTAAGATGCTAGAAATATTAAATTCATACTTTGTTTCTTGTGTTTCATGAATGTCTTTCACAATTAAAGGCTAACAAAAAAAGACAAAAAACAAACTAAAGAGAAGAGGGAAAGGACTGAAGGAGAAGAGCAAATAAAGGAGCAAAGAGGTCAAAGGTTAAGATGACTAGGTTATTTACCGAGTATACCTGTCTGGGGATAGAGCGGCATATTGTGCTTTGACTCATCTAATCCTCCTCTAATGAACAGAGCCATGGGGAGGATTTAGTCGGCAAAGCTGGACCAAAACCAACGAAACACACCGGCACACGGCTAGTTCTGCAGGAATATACATCGATCCTCCATGTGGCAACGCAAAAGACCAAAGGATATTCCATCTCAGCACGGATGTCGTCCAGGCGATGGGAGAGTTCGATGGCGTCTTCATCTTTGTTCTCGTTGAACACCTTCAGCTGAATGTCCAGCTCCTCTGTCTTTTTTATCTCCTGGAAATTAGTGGAAGTGTTAAGAGTCAAAAGTGTTTTTTAGACAGTGTAATATAAAACGCACGGCTAATGTAGCTATTACATTATCTTCCAACCAAAATGCCTTGCAAAAGTATTTACACCTCCCTAAAAGTCTTCACATTCTGTCACGTTGCAACTGAAAACCACAAAGGCGCATTTTGGGATATCGTCTTTTGGTGATGGCAGGATCATACTGTGGGAAAGCCTTTGAATGGAGCCAAATACAGAAATCCTAAACATAGCCGAGTGGTTAAGATGAAAGCATAATAATGTTTGAATGGCCCAGTCAAAGTCCAGACCTAAATCATATGCAATCAATATATGTATACAGATTATTTTCATCAAATCAGACCAAAATTGAGCTAATTTGCACAAATCTGCAGCTGTTTTTCATTGAAAACTGGCTCTACAAATCACTTAATACAAATACTGCAATCCTCCGGTCTTGTCGTGTTTTATCACAAAATTTCCAGTTAAATATGCTGAAGTTTGTGGATATAGCGTGACAGAATGTGAAAAACTTTTGCAATAGCAGTCTTGGAATAAAAAAGAAAAAAAAAAAAAAGAAAACTAAGATAGCATCGACCCTCTCGCCAACAGCTCCAGACAGAACCAATTCCTGCACACCTGTACCAGCCACAAGGGGACACAGAGTTGCTCTTTACCACTTCCCTATGAATCATCAGCAGTGGGGTTTATGCGCCGAGACACAGCCAAATGTAACCCAATTTCTGTAGGTATCAATCACCTTGCACACTGTTGGGGTGCACCATCTGTCTCCAGCAACCAACACTGGTTTGCAGGGAGATGCACAATGGCACGCAAAAGTAAAGGAGGGAGAAGAAGAAGGGAGGCAAACACAGGCGGCCAAGGACCATCAGAACAAAACAAATTGCGCTTTCTTTTTCGGCGGGCTTCACCGTTTCTTGGCCAACAGACACACACCTTCCTGAGCATAACTCATAATTAGATGAAGGAGTGTCACGCTGAATGTGGGCAATAAAAGTGGCAAATGTGGGATTCATAAACGACTGTACGCAGAGGCTCTTTCATATCAGGGGGCAGAAATGGAGATAATTAAAGTAATGACCGTAAAAATCAACAGGAGCAGCTGGGATGACTTATTAACAACTGGCTCCGTGACATGTTCACCCCACTTGCAACAAATGAGAGTTTGAGCGATGAGCCGGAGCTCGCTCGCCTTCGGCTCGTGTGAAGCCGTGTACGGTGAGGTTGCCGATAATGACGGCGCGGTGCAGAGGTGCGAGCTCCGCGCCGCGCTCTCCGCAAGCCCTTGCTACCATTAATCACACCAATTGTTTTGAAGCTTTCCTGTGCAGTCACTCCCACTTTTTTCTTCCCAAAAATCATTAAAGAAAAATAATTAAATCTAGTTTAATTACATTTAACATTCAAAATGCACATCAGTGAGTGGATTTTGCCAAAAGGCAAAAGCAGGAAAAAGACTTGCTTCATCGAAGCAAAGTAATAAATAATTGGTTTGATGAGGTAAAGTTTAGCCGAACTGACTTAAACTTCTTCATTGATCTCGTTTGGCAGATGAAGAATACGCTGAATATTTAGGTCACTTCATTCCTCTTCAATAAAGTCAGGACTGATCTAAGTCTGACTGCCAGTTGTTCTCCGTCGACTCACAGGAAGGATCTTCTTTAAGCCGCATCTGAGGAACTCGTTGCGTAGATGTATCCGGAAGTCCAGGTCGTCAGGCGAAGTGACCAGGGCGTTGATCAGCTGCATACAGGCGACCTGGAGAAAGTAAAAATAATAAAACAATAAACATATGAGCAAAACAGAACCTGAAAGTTTGGCTTTCCAGGCTGAATTGCAGATTTTTACGGTTTTTTTTTTTTCCTTCTCTTTTTAGAGACTAAACCGGATGAAAGAGAAAAGCCACTGAATATTCTTTGACAGAGGTAGTAGTTTTAAATTAAACTGTAAAAAAACAAATCACAAGAATATCCCTATGTGCATCACATCACTTGTGACCTTTATGTGATCTATATTAAATATTAAGAAAGTGAATGCTGTTGTCAGATGTGCTGATAAACAGGAAACAGGAGCAAAGAATGATTTTATGAGCATCTGATCCCAGATCAAAATTGGAATTGGTCCATTTCAGATCTCTTTCCAATTGACTGGTGCATGTCTAAATATATCAAGCACAAAAAGTAAGAACACTTGGTGTTTAGTCAGTTATTACTTGGCAGCAAATCCCCATACTGTTGGAAAGCCTGTTTGTTTCTCTTTGAATAGTAATTATTTGTAAGAATAATGCATTTGCAGGCTGAGCAGCAAAGTTAAACGTGTGACTTGTTAAATCTTCTCTGCCAACACCCAACGGATTAATCTACTATTGACTACAGTTTTGTGTCATTTATTATATGGGATTAATGGAGTATGAAGAAACAATGTATATTTGGCCATTTAACTTTAATTCCTTCATTTAAAAAACAAAAAAAACAAAAAAACAACAACAGAGCCTTCAGTAGAACAACATAACATCGCGAGACTAGGAATGACCTCGTTGGCTGCACACTTCTATGTGATAGGCAGCATTTGTCACAATTTAGGCAGCTGTAGTGGGCACACTTCTACTAATCTGCTAGGGTTCTAATAAAAGAGCTGATTTTTTTTTTTTTTTTAAGTTTATTCAACTATTTTATGAACAGTTAAATAAACTTCAAAATTTGCGGTAAAGTTTTGGTTAACTTCATGTAGTTATCCGCTTATATTCGTGTTCTTATTTTGAAGTGGGCGAAGACTTTTACTCAGCAGGTCTGTTTCCTCTTCTCACATTCTACAAATGAGTTATACAGAAAATTACAACACGTAAACAAAAAAAAAGAAGTACTGCTACAAGAACTTCTGCACTTGTAGCAGTAAAAAAAAAAAAAAAAAAAAAAGGGTGGCAACTAAACAAATACATGCAAAAATTCACAAACATGAATTGGTTCGTGTCTGTAATCTTCATATTCTTCAGCTACGAAGGTGATACTGCTTAATGGTGTGCTTTGTTAGTCAGTACTTGCTTCACTATTGCTCTTCAGAGCCTTGACTGCAGCACTGAGGACAAAAGTAAAGAAAGAATCAGGTAAAATGAGGAACACAGTCCAGTTCTGTGAGGCTATTGACCAGACGTGCATTATTAATGGATTTATTGGAAGAAGAAAGAGTGAAAAAAAGAGTTTGTGTGCATGGTGAGAGGGTGGATGGATGAGTGTGGGTTAGGAGGAGGAAATAGCAGATGAAATATAATGAGAAGTAAGGTGTTTCTAGGGAGCAAGCCACAGATGAGGCACTTTTCCTTTGACAGACAATCGATAAAAGGCTGAAGGATTCCCATGGACAAAATCGGAAATGCTGACTTCTTAAACCTTGACCCTACACTCAATGTTGTTATGTGTTATTAATCAGAGTCACAGCTGAGCTGATTCTTTGGGGCTGTCATGTCCGTTTTTTGGACTTAAAACCTTGTATTCTGCTGCTGCTTCCTCTCACTGTCAGTTTGAGCACCTCTGGGCCAAAATCTGTCTTAGTGTGAAGAACTGGATGAGGAAAACAAGAATAAGTGATGAAGCTATAGAAAGAATATACTCGGATATGGTCAAGCTTTTCATGGAAAAATTAAAGACTTCTCCAGATTGAACTTTCTAAAGTTCACAGTCCTTTGAGTTAGACTTAAAATACAAATGTCATAACACATTATACATTTATGGGAAACATTTCTACAGCAGACAGGGTTTAAATTTGTAATCTGCAAAAAGAAGAAAGTTAAGGCTAGGATGGAGGGAGGAAGAAAATTACTGGTTGCAAAACATCTCCAAACAATAGGGAAGAGAAAGAAGTCTGGAAATACAAATGCATTCCATTCTCCTATTTGATTTTTCTATACAAAAATACTGTTGGACACCTTTTCCATATTACATAGAAATAGAATAACAGAGTAGAAAGACTTTTTTATTTAAACATCTAAATTTCTAGGATAGTCTATATGTTGCTTTGCTTTTTTCACTTGATGCAAATTTTGTTTTTTAACCTTTAAATTGAATTTGCCGCATTTTTGTAGATTTCCCTACTTAGTTTGTTTTTACAATTTCACCATGAACTCCCCATGGTAGTTCTGCTTGCATGATACTTAGAACCACCACCAAAAAAACGTCCCTGCTGTTTCAGCACATCTCAAAAGTTATCAGTTAAAATGTTAGGTGAAAAAATTACACCTTCAGATCATTTTAAAACCGTTGCCGGCTTTCATGTGACACTTGCCCTCTATAATTTGACCTGAAAAGCTAAACAACAGTATAAAAACGTAAAGGTGAAATAAATTGGTAACCCTTGAACAAACTCTTTGCTGAACCACCTTTCAGTGTTGTTTGAGTTAAATCCATCACTATATTTGGATCTGGGTATATTTGCCTATTGTACCCTACAGAAATGATCTTTGTCATAAATATGTATATAAAAATATTTATATAGGAAAACATTTTGATCCTTTGTTGCCTCTCTGTAAATTAACAGTTTAGTTAAAGGATGTAAATCTCAGCAACAAGGCAGCTTAAAGTGGTTTATATGATAAAAACATAACACACTGAATAGATCTAAAAAGAAACAATACATTAGAGTAGCAGGATAAAGGAAAGTAGTGGAAAGCCACAATCCAGACTAAAACTAATCTATTTTCCAGTTATTAATCAAAGGGAGCTCTAAGCAATGGGATGTTTGAAATGAATTGTTTTCTGGATGTTTGTTCCAGATTAGATGGGAATTGAATGCTGCTTCTTCATGTTTGGTTCTGGTTCTTTATGTGTCTCTGAAGGTTCTGGTCTGAGTGCATCACATCACTAGAATCAGCCGGATCAACCCGGATCACTAGTTTCACTCACGTAACCTAGTGTTTTTTTATTTTTATCAAAATCTGGGGAATTTTCAGTTTATTTGTTCATGATGTTACATTAAAAGTGACATAAAAATTTTAAGTCCTTGATTAGAAATCATAATTGTAATTAAACTACTAATAGCTGGAAAATGTAAGAAATTTGAAACGGGGAGTTCCCTTCCTGCTCAGCTGTAGCCTGAACTACACTAAAACACATTTTAATCACATTAGCCAAGTCTAGCTGTGCAGAACATCACGGCCTTTGGATTTAAAGTCTATTAATTTCCCCAAAACCCCTGTATCAGCAAAGCATTTTAATTTACTCCACAATTAGCAGAGCTTCATTTCATTAATGGCAAAAATTAAAGGAAAAACAACAGGCTACTAATAAAAGAATATCTTGTTTCTCCTCCGCCGCCCGCCTCATCAATTTCTTTCATGACTTTTTTTTTCATGACTTCTCATGCCCTGCAGCTAATCTAATTCCTTAAGTAATTCCTTGCTCTGGACTCTTAAGGACAAAAAAAAAGAGCTTTGAGTGGTGTTGTTGTTGCTGTTAGATAGTTGTTTTCCTGTTTCTAAAGAACACTGGTGAAAATGAGGAGAGGTACGCTGCTCTGCTGGCCTCTCACAGAGTCCTCCGAGATTCAACTTGACAGCAACATAGAAAAAAGCAAGAGGAAGTATTTGTGGGTTGTGAGAAAAAAAAAAGAAGAAAAAGATGAGCAGAAACAGCGAGAGGAAGGGGAAATATGACAAAAAAAGAAAGACAAACTCAATATCTTTCTTTAACTTCATCTTTTTTATGGGTTTGCTAAAAGAGAGGAGCCATTCAGTGGAGGTGCTCAATGAGGCAGGTGTTTTCTTTTAACAAAGAAGTGGCAATGGAGCATTGAGTTGATTATAATAGCCCCCTGATCACATCTTGTCATGTCCTAGGGGGAGCTTGATGTGGACGAGTCGACATGAAGACAGAAGCAATGAAAGATGTGGTAATACAGCCGAGGTGGAGGTATAAATGGACCAAACACAGCACAGAGTGGCAAAACTGTCAATTTGAGTCATGTCTGCTCCCATTAGGATCTTGAAGAAATATGACGCGTTCTGTACACTGGGCCCGCTCTGCGTCCACCGTGCATAACATAAACCAGGAGTTTTCCTACAATACTTCTTTTAATCTCAGTTTTGGGTTTCCAATCAATTATTTTCCACTGCATCACATCACAGCAGAGCAGTGTTGAGGTATTTGGATCATCGCGCTGCTTGTTGTTTTTGTTTGTGCTGTGTGCGTGCCTAATTACTCACCTGCAGCTGCTGGGCCTCGTGGTTCTCCAGTCCCTCCACAATTGGAGCAAATCTCTCTTTATTGTTCCTCTCTGCAGCAATCGTCATGGCAGCCAGAATCTTATCCAGGCTGGGGAAAAAGCAGGCAAACAAACACTTTTAAAACCTCCAACGACAGGACATTTCTTCACAATTTAAAGCTCAAACAAAACCCGTCTCTTCTCGTGTGTTGGTCAGTGCAGCCGATCGTTTATGTTTTTCACTCGTTAAATCCCATTTGGACCCGATCTCGCTGTTGTTAAGGGAAGCTTGAACAAAACGATAGGCTTTTGCTGCAAATGCGGCCTATTAAAGCGTTTGTAATAAATGTATTTGGTAATGTGAAAGCAAAGCTATTGAAAGGTCCAAGTAAATTTGTGTTCAAAAGGGCTCAAGGCAGCTCATTTTAGATTACTTAATCATTTAAGACTAAACTGAGAACATGTTCGTTGTCACAAACACACACTAAACCAGAAGTAAACTAATGTCCTTTCAGCAATTCTCTGAATGTTCAGATAAAATTCACATCCATATTAGGTAAATAATGAGCCAGAAAAATTGGCATAAATGGTTTTGAGAAACATTTTCCCCTTGGTTTTCCAGAAAAGAAAACTGAGGTGATGCACCAGGTTCCTACAAAAGTATTCATACCCTTTGAACTTTGCACATTTTGTGCTGTTACAAATTTCACTGATTTGAAGCAGATTCAATGAGAAACAACGATCTGCAGTACTTGATGCCATGCAGAGGAGGTCATTTGGTCATGTGAATCAGGAATGCTGGAATAGAGACATGTCTAAACATGCAGGGCAGTGGGAACCCACTGGGTTAGCTAATCAAATTATATTTCTTGAAGATGTTTTGCCTTTGATCTAAACTGTCAGATCGCTGTCTGTCTGTCTTCAAACAAATTTTCCTTGTTCTTGAGATGTAAATACACTACAGACCTTGACAGGATAATTTTACTCTTCTACTCTTATAATGTACAAGAATATTATGCATGGAAAAAAAACACTTGGGTTTAGTTTCTCAGATACCGAATCCCCATATGGAATGACAATGTTCTTCTTCTTTCCTCCTTCGGTGGACAGAGTTGAGTTTTCTTGAAATTCTGGATGCCTCAACATAGGTCCAGTCAGGGGTACCCACAGGGTTGAAGTGATTTCTTAGTTTGTGTTCCTTGTCATCAATAATTCAAAGGATTAATTTGACAGAAAGGTGTGTCTCCAAAGATTTGTCTCAGGGTGCTAAATACAAACCTACAGGAGTTGAAAAATGTTATTGCTCCCCAAAAGAAAAGAGCATTTTGTCTTTCAGCCAAAATGTACAACACAAAAGGTTCAAATTCCAGGTTGTAACATGCTAAAATGTGACAAAGTTCAAAAGGTATGAAGACTTTTGCAATGCACGTCTTTAATCAAACATACCAGACACAGTTGCTGTTGCATCCTCCACTACCTTTGAGATTAGCAGACATCATGTCTGACCAATAGGACCGCATGTGCAGAGTAAGGCTTACATGGAGATAAATGGAAGAACCCTGTGATAGACATTACAAAGTCACTGAAAACATGACGAGCTGCATACTGAGCAGCTTTAAAGCCAGTTCAGACGTAGCTACAAAACAGGCGAGATAGATCTGCTTAACTTGTCGTGTTCTCTTTTGATGCTGTCAGCCAAAAACGGTGCCTAACATGAGTCAGATTCTCAGCACCAGTTGGCAGAGAAGTTTCGGAGAAGAAGGAAAAAAAAAAAAGAAAAAAGACGACACCTCAGCTCCTTCGGCTGTCACTTCCACAAGATCCGGACATTTTATAGCACGGATATCACCGTGGCAAAGATCTTGTTGTTCAACCTATTTTTAAATTATCTGAGTGACTGGTGTGAGTGAATAAAGTATCATGAGACACAGAGAGGTACATACCACCACTATAAGATTAGAAGAGCAGTGATGCATGTGTGTTTATACCCCACCTATGTGGTGACTGAACTGAACACAACTAATTTACTCATTAACCGCATCAGCGCACTGATTAATGACTCGAGCGCATCTACCTGCGAAAGTTGTTGTGAACACAAGTTCACTTGAGTTGTGATCTGTAATATGTCAACATTTTGCTCACTTCAGCAGATAACTTCTTTATCTTGGTTGGCCTGAGAAACCTTGATTTTGTGTTGTTAAACTCCTACAGACTGAAATTCAGAGGAACTGTCCATTATGTAGCAATGTTCATTCTTGTACAATTCTTTATTATTATTTCCTTTAAGAGACATTCTTAGCGTGACTGCAACATTTGGGGATAAAGTCACTGAAACATGACCTGATGCTAGTTAGGAGAGGAGACTGACACAAAGCTCTGGCACCTTAGCTTTGAATTAGCTAGGCAATCTTAGCCATTTTTATTCAGGTTTGTAAGAACATTAAAATATCTGTAGTTGGATCTAAAAGACAAAAGTTTGAGACCGCCTCTTTAATAAACCTAACAATATGAAGTTAACACTCCAGTCTCAATTGATAGATTGTAAATTGATCTCACTGTACACAACATCAATATTGCAAAGTATATTAGTTAATTATGCAAGTACTCCTCATTCAGGCTTTCTATGCGCGTAATAGATTTAGTGATTCTAGAGCTGCAGAAAATGTTATTAACTGCATTGCCAAGCAGCAAAGTTGTTTCAAAGCCAAATCAACACACATTGGTTTGGCTTTGGAACAACAACAACAACATCATCATTAAGTTTTTGTTCCCAGAGGAACAAAAACTTTGAAGAAGTTTAGGACTTTTCAGTCATTTTGTTTTAGAATTAAAACAGAAAAATAAATAAAGAATTTGGAGAAATAAGACGGTTTTGCTGAGCACAGGGAAAGGTTGGGAATTAAATAGATGTACATAAGTTGGCAAAGGCCAAACTGAAAATGCTGAACATCCTGTTGGAACAGCAACATGATCTACTTTGTCTTAAACTATATTTTATAAAAATATGATGAATAAAAGAGAATTGGATCATTTTGGGGATTGTTAATTTAGTCCACAATGTTTAGGTGATGAACTATGGTTAAGGCTTATGTTGCATGAACCAAACTTAGAACTAGGTTCTTGTTCAGGGTGAACTTGTGCAGCTCCGATGTCACAGAACAGAAAGGTTCAGACATAATGGGAGGAAAAACAGTTATATGAGCAACAACACTGCAATGAAGATTCTGTCACTTTCATTGTTACCATCAGACCTGAATCTAACCAGTCAAGATTCTGTCCCATATTTTTGCCCTGAACAATGAAAACAAAAGAAAAATGTTTAGTGATGTTAAATTCTGAGATTTATGTCTAAATAGCCTTAATTTGTTGATTTTAAGACTGAGGAAACTGTAAATAAATTCCCAATAGGTTGACCAATTAACTAAAAATCAAGCAAATTGTGTTTTATTTTAGATCACAAACTCAGAAAATAATTGCTACGTGCGACACTAAAATGTCCTTCACTGTCCTAAGCCAAAGTTTGAAAGCTTTACATATTGTAGGAGAAGTTCATGAAATTTAATTTTTGAAACCAGCAACTGTGAAGACAAAGTTAAACTCTCTGGAATTAAAAAAAAACAAAAAAAAAAAAAAAACTAATTTATTCTCTGCAACATGAAACCTGTTCTGGAAATTGTTTAGTCAGCATGAAAATGACGAGCTCAGAGCTCCATTTCAGATGGTCAGAAATGTAGGATGCATTTGCTAAACTCAGCTGTTTTCTTAACGGAAAATGTGAGTTTGTTTACTTCCTTGACTACATAAAGACTTGACTTTGAGCTGTTGTTATTCTAGTCTGGCCCAGTGGGAAACAACAAACGCTCGCAAAACTCCAATTTAAAGGCTGTCAAGCAAGTCGTGTCCACAGTAAACAGACAACGCTGCACCGAACAGTGTGGTTTTTGCACTGGGGTTATCTGTAGATATATGACGATTCACAGTGGATAAACAGAGCATGGATATTAACAGTGGTGTGTAATCTCTCTAAAACATATAAATAAACTTAGAGGAAAAGAACAGCGACAGCAGTATTTTCCATCCTTTCTGTTCAATATTAGAGGTGTAAGCAGAGTAAAGATGCACAATGACTTCCTATTTTTGTCCTCAGCACAGATTCCAAACAGTTTGGCTCAGCTTACACACCAGCTAAGATTTACTGAGAAATGATATGGCAACACAAGCAATTAAAGGGCTGTACCACTAAAATATATCCTGCTGTTTAGACAAAGTGCATCCCTTACTGTCAGACGACAACAGAAAGCACTAAACCACACACACGTATTGATTTGACCAGCCAGGAATTAGTTCTTTAACAATTAATATAGATTTACTTTTAAAAGGATGCATACTCAAAGCTTATTCGTTCTTTAAGAAAGGAAAAAGAAAGGCTTTGAAGAATGCCCATCAGCAGAGCGGTGGTGAAAACACATGATTTTGCAGGTAGACAAACGGAGCGTAATAACCTAAAACACACAACCGAACAGCACGAATCCTCGCTCCTGCACAAACACACAAATAGTCACTTTATATTAGTAATATATTAATTTAAAAGAGGCACATTTTAGCAACGCTTTTACAGGTTTTGAGCAATACCCACATAGTTTAAAGCCTGTTTTTATCATTTCCTTCTAAAGTTTGATGGGGATTTTTGTTTGTTTTCACACCTAAAAATAATGATGACAGTCTCTCATTAACCATAAAACTGACTATTTTATGCAGCAGGTATTATTCAACTTTATTAGAAAATTTGTTTAAGATGTGTCATGTAGGTTTTGCAGCTCAAGACCAAAGCAAGACGAGCTCTGGCTTGTAAATGTTGATCATCCCTGGTATAGAGTTTCTCATACATTTTGGAATAAAGATGCTTAAATGATAGGGAAAAAAAGGACACCTTATGCAGAGCATTGTAGTGGAAACCACAAGTATATGCACTCACAAAAAATGAACAAAAGATTCTTGAGAAACTTATGTAACTAGTGCTCATTACAAAATAAACTAATACAATTTTCTAATAAAGTAGTGAAGCCTTTGATAAGTTGCGGTCTCGTCAAGGAGAATAAAAAAAAAAAAAGTGGAGCAACTGATTAAATAGGCTTTTAAATTCAGAAATGCTACCTTGGGCCACACACCATACACTATAAAGAATAAAAAAAAATCAGAAGGGCATTTTTTGTGCTGATGAAAAAGGGTCAAGCACCACCTAGTATCTGTCTGTGAACTTCCCTGGAGTAAGGATATCTTCTAGCGGAGTCTCTCTAGACCATTCAAACTTATTAGACCCTGTATCAATGTACTTTTTAGTGCCTTTTTTTCCCTCTACACTGTAGATCGTCCAAGTCAGATTTTATTAACATCCTTTTATTAATGGAACTCTGCAGACCTACAAATAAAACCAATGCTTCTGACCTTTAAAACTGCGACAATCTCATTATCTGACAAGACTCTCTGTGGAGAAGAGAGTGGCTGGCTTCTGCCAGATTACTGAAAGAACTGATCAGATTCAGCACAATCAACTTACATGTTTTCTTCACCAATAATGCAGATAGCGGAGAGAATTTTGACGATCTCCGTCATCATGCTGGTCTGTTTGGGGTCGATTGCTCTTGCCAACAGCAACAAGCTCCGCTCGTCTCCCAGGATCCTTTGCAGTCCATACTGTAAAACACAGAAGAGATGAGCCAAGATAGAGAGCAGCTCCATTGGGTGTAAGTTAATGAGAGCATTTACATTCATGGAGAACTTTCACTTTGAGTAAAATATAAATTACACAAAAAGCTGTAATGTATGAAGTCATACTTAGACTTAATCTTCTTTTAAAGAGGTACACTTTAAGGCTGTGGGAGAAAACGGCAAGGATGATAAATTGATTTAATTCAGGACAGGACTGCAGGGACGAATACGTATAGTCTCCTGCACATTTTAGTCTCAGCACAATTGGAGGACTGGGTTCCGATGACCATGTTGTGGGGGATTAGCTCCACAAGCAGCAATATCAATAGTGCATCTAACCTTGAAATGTGGGCCACTTCAAGAAAGGAGGAAGACTTTCCCAAAAAGGGGATAATTAAAAGTTCAGAAACTTTAAATGGTGAAATTAGCTCCACTTTACTGCTTCATTATCCCCAGCCGGTGAACAACAAGATGCAAATAAGGTTGGAAACCTTACCACCTGTGCTAATTTTACACATTTACCGAAGTTGCACAAACGTTTCTCCAGATTCAGCTTTGCAGAGCTCCATGTCCGCTGCATTCACCTCAAAATATGAAATGCTAAAGTCCACTGCAAACTAATGGTATATATTTTTTACAATAGGCGGACTTAAAATACGTAGTCAAATGAACAGGAAAGACAGAAAGACAAACAGAAAGAAAGACAAGAAGAGAAGGATGCAAGGATATAGTGAAGAAATGAAGGAAGGAAGGAATTCAAAGGAAACAGAGGACACAAAGGAAAGAAAGAAAGAAAGAAAGAACAAAAGAAAGAGAAACAAAGAAAGAAAGAAAGAAACAAAGAACGAAAGAAAAAGAAAGAAAGAGAAACAAAGGAACAAAGAAAGAAAGAGAAACAAAGGAACAAAGAAAGAAAGAGAAACAAAGAAACAAAGAAAGAAAGAAAGAAAGAATGAATGAAAGAATAAGTTAAGGGTATCTAATGTTAAGTCATACAAACCTTGTTGTTCATGAAAGCCTTTAAGCACTGGATTAGCTTATGCTGGATGCGTTTATCAATTTGCTCTTGCCTACAAAAAAAAAAAAGTAAAAAATTAGTAAGTTTTGATATGGCATCCTAGTTAGGGTCTGGTTAGGGACACAGAGGTTAGAAGGTGGACTGTGAACTTACTGCTTCTTGTCCAGAAGCTTCTCCAGATTTTCCAGAAGAAGGCCGAGACCTTCATGGCCAAAGTTGTTGACCCAACTAGAATAACAAAAAGAGAAAAGAGAAAAACATCAGACTAAATCAGTATTCAATCTTAATAGGTTCCCTGTTGAAGTTCACTTTATAAAGGTGGCTCCTTGGGTAAGATGCAGGTAGAACATTATAGCAATTTTCTAAAACCCACTTTAACCTTCAGAGGAGATCCAAAATAATCAGAGCTTCAAGTCTACATTGGAAGATGTATTTTGGATTATTATACCACTGAATTGTTGAAATTGTAAACAAGAGCTGTTTTTTTCTATATAAAGTAATCTGTTTGCTTTATAAAATGTAGAATTATGAAAACAGAAAAGACGGAACAAAGAAAGAAAAATCAAGCATTGTTCATCAAGACCCAGATCTCAGAAGCTTACTGAAAGCAGTAAGTTGCATGTTGGGAGAAAACTTCATAAAAAATATTTGCTCTCAAGGCATTTCATCTTATCTAGAAATCAGATTTAGACTTTTGAAAATCAAGTTAGAGAACCCTTGGACTACACTCTGCTTTTCCCCAGCTTTAACCTGGAACAATAACACATATAGTCAACCATGCCCTCTGCTTGACACTGAATATATTCTGCATCAGTCTGACGTTAAACTGCAACCATTTACACACAAATGAGCATCCATCCATCCTAACCAATGTTCTCGGCGCTAAGCAGTTTGCACCGAGGCCCGACGTGAGCAACTATTATACTGTGCCAAAAGATTAAGCAATGCAAGTAAGATAACACTGTAATCGATAATGGATCGAGAGAGATAATTGCCTATGAACTGCAGCGTATCAGGAGACGGCAAATGATCCAGTGCAGATGAGCCTGTTTGTCTAAGCCGGGAGCAGAGTCGAGAGGCGGCGTTGAGGAACAGAGTGGTCGCAGCCAGATTACGCCATTAGCTTCACTTGTTTTCGGGCCCTTAACTGTCAGTGACGCAAAATGCATGAAGCAATTTTCCAGCATTAACGGGGCATAAGTCAATGATTTATCCCGCCTTTTTGACAATGATTTGAAATAATAATGGTTTGAGTATTAAAGCCGTGTGTATTGACTCAGTGAGTCGTAAGAGGCCCTCAATTAGAGATGAGATGCATTTGCCTGAGGAAGCAAACAAATTCGAGGTGAGGTATTTCTTTAATCTGTGACTAAATAAGAACCAACCAGACTCCTTGTGCCACATTTCTCAGATTTGTCTTATAAGCAAGCGGAGTCAATTCATAAGCTGCCATCAAATTGTATCAGCTGATATCAAATTGTAATGAGATGTGCGTTCTTAAACGTAAAACAGTACAACATTCAGAAATTCCCTTATCAAAAGCATTTGACCCAGAGTTTTCTAATCTGATTGTTTCATTCAAGCGTGTGCTGTGCAAAATCTAACAGTTTTCAGGAGAAATGCTGACATGTAAAGCAGCCGGATGTGTTTGGGATACAAAAGTAAGACACCATTATTGAGAGCCTTTTAGACTGAGCGACAAATTCAACTGCATTGCAGCAAAAGCATGGTGGCAACTATGTGTTTTTGGGTGAAAAACAGAACGATCAGAGATTGTCCACTCAATTTTTCCCCTCCACCATAAGTCTTACTACAAGTTGCAACATAATATAGTTCCCCTCAAGGTTCTTAATGCACTAAATGTTTTGGGCCCTCTCTCCATCCCAGACAGCCCATCATTCTCTGTCCCCTCCTGCATGACTTCGGGTCATTTGTGGCCTGCCTTCTGCATTCCCCAAAAGTTTACAAAGAAGAAATAGCTATAAAAATACTAGATGGTGCACATACAGAGCTTGTCCTGAAGCTATGGAAGAAAAACATACCTCATTAAAGAAACTGTCCAAATCCACAATAAATCTCTACAAACACCAATAACTAGAATCTACATTTACAAAAAGATCCTGTTTACTGTCACATCAGAAGCTTCAGATTACCTTTGATCAGTTTTTATTGTCCAGAACATCAAAGTAATGAACATTACTGCGTGACCCATAACCACTGAAAGAGATCAAATCCTTTCAGACCCAGATGTAATGTGACGGTGTACTCAATGATTACATTAACTTTGAGGAAGACGTATTCATATAATATTTATGGCTGTAATCCTCTGGTTAAGAACCACTGAAATGCATTACTTTCAATCATGTATAATCTCCAGGGAACATGAAAAATAAATATGTTCAAGAGAAGCAATTTTCTTTCAATTTTATTTTAGGTCATTTCTGCTCACTTAACTTGATTGCATTGTTATCCTTACTGGGATATGCACAAACAAGATATGCTTACGTCAAATGTCCATTATATTACAGATTTCTCAGAACATTTTCTGTTAATTTACAATATTGTAAAGCAGAGATGTGCTGCTATTCTATCTGAACTTATTTGTTTGCCTTGAGTGCATTATTCAGTCTGGACATCGCAAAGTTCATCACTGATATGACCTGCAAAGTGAGAACAAGTCGAAAATGTGCAAAGAAAATATTAGTACATGGCTCCACGGGGACCGAATCAGACTCTGTCCAACCTCATGTTTTGACTGATCACTTCTGTTGTGTTTTGGAAAGCTCGTCTCAGGATTGATTTCAGCATATAAACCACTTTTATCATTTTATGAGGGCTCAGTGAGCAGCTTTGTTCCTGAAAGCTTCGGAGCACGCACAATGTGCTTCATATTGCATTACAGAGCAGGCTATATAACTGTCCCTCGGTGGGTTTCAGGACCCGTTTGGTGCTACGAAATTTCTGTGCTATGCAACAAATGGATCTCAACTAAACAGCTTGAAACAAAGCTACACCGGTGTTAGCTTAGTGATTCTGTCAAACCTCAGTGTGGAGGAGGACCCATGAGTGGACTTTCTGACAGGAGGCAAGAAGGTGAAGAATAAACTAAACTTCTTTTTATCAACAAAAACAAATCACTGCAGGGCAGAACGATAAATATGCAGCCAACACTGCAAACCTAAACAAAAAGGGGCAAGCAGAGCAGATGTAGGATCACACTGACAAGGTGGAATTGCAAAGCAAATTGGGTTTCGGGCAGCACAATCACTAAGGGGGAGATAATGAATAACAGAGATCAGGTGAGGCGCAATAAGCAAAGGCCAGGTGTGTGACAAGAGCAAGTCTACAACAAAACAGGCTTTCTAAATAAAACTCAAAGAACCAGAACAAAGAACCCAGAATCTGGGCCCAAACAGACGAGAAGAGAAATCCAAAATAAATCAACACAGAAAAAAATAAGATAAGGGATAACTAAACTCCAAAATCATGGTTAGTACGCTTGATTATTATCATTGAACAACTGATTGTTTAAAACAGCCCTGATTAATAATATAACTCCTACTTGCTATCTTGTCGAAAAGCTCCCAACAGAAAGGTGTGTACATTTATATTACAACCCAGAGTCTGAAATTAGATTGTTGGGGTGAAAAGTGGTAAAAGACGTGATAAATGCAACGTCTACATACATAACATGAACTGTTAGAATCGAAAGAGCTTTTTAAGTTACTATGAAAAACTCTTAAGGATGATATTAAAGACTTTGGCTGGAGGTTGAAATACCTTTTAAAAAAAAATCTAACCAAGACCTTTCTACTTAGACATAATGATCATCAAATGCTACCGATTTATAAATGGCAATTTGCCCAAGACATCCCAAAGGGAAACATAGAAATAATCACACCACTGCTAATTCTTATTTGATGCCCTGATAAGGCAAAATATTAAATATAGTATTAGTGCCCTATTTCCTGTTGATTAAACACAAAATAGCAATGTATCCCCAAGTTAGGGACCACAGCCGCATGTAAATAGTTAAACTGGCAAATAATTTAGGCTCTCTCTAAAACACTCATAAATGCATATTTTGTTAGTTCGCACATTAAATATTCCTTAATATGCATTAATACACACATTAAAAACAGTCCTAGCAGCACCACAAGATCTGCCGTCTTCTGTATTTCCATACTTGGCGGTTCAGCTAATCAGCACCAACAAAAGTAAACGTATAATAAATAGCTCCAGAATTGAATACTTTGCAAACGCCAGACAATAGATTGTGAAGCACCATTGTGCCTAGGTATTTCAGCTACTCAAGGCACATTTTCTTTAGCATAAATTGGATTACACGTAAAATCACCACGTGTGTAACAGAGGTATTTAGAAAACTGTTGATTAAAGCAAGCAAAGTGAGATAAACTCCCAGGAAACCACCAAGACGTATTATGTATCCAACATTTTAAAACGGATATAAATGAGTGATTATTGGATAAAATTCAGACAAACAAAGTCTCCACTCATGGCTTCACATCGCTTGGCTCTAATAATATCCGGCCTCTGCTGGCTGGCGCTCGTGTTTAACATAACATATCCTCCGAAACGTTTTCTTCATAAAGTGGTCAAACGCTGAGTTTGATGCCTCAGGACTCTATAGCACTCCACAACCGTGATGTCGAGCAAGCAGCGGAACAGCAGCGGTACTCACAAAGAGCTCTCTGAGGTGAGAATCTGCAACATGAATTAATGTGCTGCTGAATATCCACGTGTGTGTGTGTGCGTACGTTTCCGTCTGTGCATGAAGCCACTGTGAGACAGTGGAAGGAGCAGAATCAAAAGTTAGGTGTGCAGTCAGCTGACAGCTCGCCGTGATCCCTGGATGCTTTGAAATGTCTCCCCACAGAGCAGAAAACACCAGAAATTGTTATTCCTCCTCCACTGAACGCCGAGGATTCAGTCCTGCACAACAATGTGCTCTTCTTACAACCAGCTGAATTTCAAAGGATCCAGTGAAACTAGATGACCGGAGCTTTTCTTTTTTTTTTTTTTTTACATTTTAAAGTGTTATCAAAAACTTTGAGCTGTTTATGACTGGAGAATGTGCTTCTTTCAGGACCTGGCAAAGATAAGTTTAAGTGTTTCAATGAGGAAAACACAATGCTGAGCATATCTCAGGGTCAATGTTTCTATTTTGTTGCAGGCAAATTTTATATTGCGTGAACTTCAGAAGTATTTTACCGGATGTGCAGTAGTATTTTTGTAAAACACTCTATAATATGTCTATCATCTGTCTTTGAAGAGGCTTTCCTTCATAGAAATAACAGCAGAACTGAGAGTGGACATATTTTAACGACTGAAGTGACTTCTTATTTACTCAGAAATGATTTTGAAGAAGCACTTTAAATTACATTTTTGTTTAATTTTATTTCTGATGATATTATGACACCATAACATGAAGGTATTTGTATTGAGAGTTATTAAGCTGTTCTATTTGAGCATCACCTGGTAAAGGGGATCTATTTAATCACAGAGCTTGGGTAAAATCAGACACCGAGATTGACTAACTTCAATTTTTTCATGGCAGTCTTTACAGCCCAGTTCAGATCTATTGATGATCTCCCCCCCCCCACACACCCCCAAAAAAACCTGATTTACATGACATTTATTTCTTTTTTATTTCCACCATGGAAATATTTCCATTTTAAGTCCCAATAAAATACCAAAATAGTTATTTCTCAGTTATTTATGCATAAGTCTGGGTGTAAAAGATAAGGTTGTGTTGGAGGTTAACAGATGGTGTCATAAAAAGGAAACGAGAGCGCCCCTTAAAATACGCTCAAGACGCCGAGGACGTTTATGTCTCCAAAATCACTTCCACTGGCTCGAAGGAACAAGGGCAAACTTCAACTGTGAAGAAAGCCGCGAGGGGGAAAAACTAGTTAACCTGCTCGTTTCTGATTGCTTGTCACGTCCATTGTAGACATGACATAACAGTCATGCCAAATTTAACCATCAAATCAAACTCTCTGCGCCGGCAGCCTGGAAAGTTAAACACAGAAATGGATTTACAGATTTTATTTATTGTATTTTTTTTTTTTCCCCCCATCCTCAAATAACGGTGAAGCATTCGCCTACAAACCTCTGCGAAACAATTATGTCCTGTAATGTTGGAATCCTTCCAGGTTCAATTCTCCTTGACAAGTGGAAAAGGAAAAACCTTTCCGGAGGGGAATTTGACGTCGAGGGGTTTGTAATAAGAAATTGTAAGAAGAGCGCTTCACAAAAAAAACTGTTCTCTGGTTTCTTACATGCTTTGGTTTGGCTACCTGAATGCATTCATCACTGCAAGTTTGTCTATTAATGAAAACATGATCATCATGACAGGGAATTAAACCTCTTTCTTTTTTAAATTTTATAAGATATAAGCTATTTATTTACTCTCCAACGCGTCCTGAGGTCGTACTTAAGTATAACAAAAGCTAACTTCATCTATTTTAAAGTCCTCCATCTAAATAAATTTATCTGACATGGCTTCTGATTAAGCTCCTCTGCTTCAAAATGAATACACAAGATGATTCGCTTTGATTTACCAACATCAAAAATGACAGATTTGAAACAGTATCATTCATTCATAAAGTGACGACTCATTGTAGATTCACTGAGAGCCACTAATCACGCTTTGTTTCTGTGCCAGACAAGATTTCAGGCCTGAGCTGTCGAGAGAGCAGACCCGGGAGACGTTTAGAAGCTCATACTGGTTTCAACGCTCACAACAGCAGAAGGACAGATGGATATGCGCCTTTGTGCTGGTGTTAATTGCCTGCTGTACTCACAGCAGACAGACAAGGGCCAAAGGAGGAAGAGCGAGAGACGTAGGAGCCCTAGTTAGAGCTGCTACTTTTAAAAATTTGATGTCAAGAGAGCAGCTTTTCCTCCTTCTTATAATTGTCTTTTATTTTACTGTGTGACCTTTGGCAAGACGTACAAAACCTATGCAATCAAGTACAGCAAAATAACTTAGGTTTGCTTTTGTTTCCAAGGTAACCTTTAATTTTAACCTTTCATCTACAAGGGCTATTTAGGTTTCTGCAGACTGCAGAAAACCAGCTGAATTATATTCTGTTGCAGTTTAGACAAAAAGAAGAACAAATTGCATATTTTAAAAATATTTGGAACTGCTATTGAATCGTTGACGTTATATGAAGCTGTGCGCTGCTCTTAAGATTCTTACAAGAGACAGAATCATTTCATTCACTTTTACTGGAAGACTTTTTAGATTTAGCTTACTTAATAAAAAACATATATATGTATAAAACATATTGAATATAAAAAAAAACATTTAAGAGAAAATGTTGAAGAAAAAGCTGTGGGTAGAACAATATGATATTGAAGGCTCTCTGTTGTCACAGAGGGAGGAGTTTGATAATTGGCCGTCTTAACACTCCAACAGTAACTTATTGGCTGCATGACGTCATGACTTTTTGAAGACAAGTTATGACAACTTTTAATTTTCATTAAGTCTAACTAAAGTACAGATAGTACAAAATAAGACACAAACAAAAATACAATATCTGAGGGCATTATAAAACATGTTAATTATGGTTTCACAATTAAATTGGTGCAGATATAATTTTAATTGAGGTTAGAATTAGCTTCTGCTAAGTGTCATAATAGTGTATGCTTTCATGTTAGCAAACCTAATGTTTATAATTATTGCTTTAGGATTTCTGCAACAAATGTTTTAGTTAGCAGGGCCCACAATTGGTACCTTGGTATTCCAGCTTCTTAAGCTCCAACTTCTTTTCAAAATTTTAGGTACAACAACAACAACAACAACTGTGGATTTTCTGCAAAGAGTTTGGAGTTGCATCATCAGAAAAATGTGTGAAGAAAAAAAAAAAAATGACTATGTGGATTTTCTGCAAAGAGTTTGGAGTTGCATCATCAGAAAAATGTGTGAATGCATGAATGTGCATCAGTGCTTCTACTGTACACATTTTTTATGACAAACTTAAGATTTACACAAAAACAACTAATTATCCCAGCATAAATTTAGCTGTGTTCAAATGAAGCTACATATTTGAACAGAGATTGTGCAAAAAACAGCAAAATAGAAGAATAGTGGCAATCATCTTATTGTGGTTTGTGAGCTTGAACAACAGTTTCACAATACTTGTTTAAGGTCACTAACACAATAATACACTAATTTTAAAAGGACAGACTCAGCAGGATACACAACTTTGCACCTTTGTTACACAGCTTGCTGCAAAAGCAACTCATGAGAAACCGCACAATAGTTCAGTGAAACCATCCGCACTAAGCTAATGACTAAGCTAACCTATTCAACAAGCACACCAGGAGTGGGCATTTCCAAATCTCAGTCTCGTGTCCTGCATGTTTTCAAATGTTTCCCTGTTGAATACAACTGATTTAAATAAACAGGTCATTAGCAGGCTCCTGCAGAAATAAGTGACAGGCTGATAATTCAACTATCTGAAGCAGGTGTTTGGAGAAGGGGCATATTTAAAACATGCAGGGCACGAAACCTTGAGAGTGATGGGTGGCTTACTCACACCTTAAGACTGCCCGATATGAAAAGGAACATGAATGTCTTCTGGCCCCTCAAGACCTCTACAAAGAAGCTGATTTTTATATGTACAGTATATATATTTAAACCTGTTATAAATGTTCAAACTGATTTTAGCTCAAAACGGTGCAAACATTAAGCATGCAAGAAAACAAGAGGCTCTCGCTGAAACAAGACAAATTCTTCCTTCTAACTGAGAAACTAAGATGACTTAATTTTCTATAACTTGACATCTCACTTTGTTAGAATGGATTAGGAAATTAATAAAAGGAGGCTTGTAAATCTGACAGTTCTAAATTAAGCAGCGAGTATCCAAATTACAAAATTAAAAGTGGGGAAATGAAGCCGAGGATAAATAATTGGCTGGGGAAATTTGAATGGAAAAAAAGTAGTGGGAAAACTCGGCAGCCGAGGAAAACCAAAAGCGGAAACAGAGAAGGCAGCGGACACTCCGGGCGATGCCATCTGTGGGTGGATCAGTGAAGGCTGCGTGCCACACACCTGTGTGGGACTGCCCTGGAGATAAGGCCCACAGCAGAATGGCCACACGGCCACCTGTGCTGCCAAACAGGTGCGCAGCCCAGCCAATTAAACTATTAGACAAACACAGGCCTGTGGGAACAAATTAGCAGGCAGTGCAAACATCTGAGGGAAGACAAAAAGCAGCGGTAAGCACTCACAGTGAGGAACAAGACTTTGCTAGCAAGACTTTGAGGTACGGCACACAGTTTTAGCTGCTATCATCACCAAAACAAATCATCAGAGGAATTTAAGGTAAAGTCTTGATTCTTTTTCAGTGTTTTTTTGTGACACAGGACAGATTTAACTCCCATACATCTAAAAGAGAGATCAGATTATCCACTTAATATAGACAGAGAGGCTGGACTTCATGTAAGAGGACACACTGCTTCCGACTGCAAGACGGGTCAAGAGCATTATTCATGAAAGCTTTTACTTCAGGATCGACGGGGCAGCGTCATTAAGTCAGTGTGGGATTACACAAAGGGCTGAAAGCAACTGAGACAACCATAAATACAAGAAAGAAATGAGGATGTAAGCAGAGATGGTTAGAACAATGTACCTGCAGAGCACAAAGGCAATCGGAGCTACGCTGCTAGAAAAATGCTCAGCTTTAAGGAAAAACATGTATAATTTAAATATATAAAGACGGATATGAAAAATCATCGAATTAAAACGCCTTACTCTCCAGTAATTTCAGAAATTTATTTTCTTCACTTTTTTTAAGAATAGCTTTAGTAAACTTGTTTTAACTTTTGTTTCATAAACTGCTGGAAGTGAACTATACTAGAGCAATAAGTAAAACGTGGGGAAAAAAATATAAGTGTTTGAAAGAGAATTATATTTTAAGTGAGAACTAAGTTGGAAAAAAATGCAAGGATTTGCCAATTATTTTACCCTCACGTTTAGTTAAAATAAAAGACCAAATGTTGACATAACACCGCCGCCCCCTCACACGAAGGAATCCAGCATGAGCTGCTCCAGTAAGTATATGATGACAGTGCACAAAGGTTACATTAACATAGCGCAGTCAAATGCAGACTTTTTGTGCGTTGTGATCCATGACAACAAAATGCATTCACATTAATTAGCGGTAACCTTCTCCATGCTGCTGGAAAGTGAGTCGCTTTCCCCCGGAGATAAATAAGTGGCATAAAGATAACTAAATGACCTGAGTGAGTCAACACCCACACAGTCCCCACCTCTGCTTACACACCTAAAGGTTGATCTCTGGCTGAACCTCACCATCTGCTGAATTTAACTCTTTCCTACAGAGGTTTAAAGAGGTAAAGCCTTTTATACACATCTGCAGGGCGACCCCAAGCTCGGTGAAACACCCTTGTTACAAGGCCGTTAGACATAAAACAAACTAAAAAAATAAATAAACTGGGAAAAAATAAAATAAAAATCACCTAAATCTCCATATTATGCTAAAGATGCACAGCTTCAAAAAGATTGAAAATAACCTGTCTACCTATTATGCACACTTATGTAAAGAGTCTCGTTTCCTATGCACATTTTAATGAAGGTTAAACTGCACCAATTAAAAAGAAGAAGTCAGTTTAGCCACTTCAGGAAGTTAACCGGTAGGGATGCCCCAGTTTAATCTCAAGTATTGGGTTGACATTTGAATTAAGACATTATTAAATGATCAGTATCGGACACCCTAGCTAAACCCAGATAAAAAATCCCAGGTGTTTGTATACCGTCTCTGATTTCACCTCAGCTCATCTTCAACCAGTGAGTTTTACAGCAGCATTTAGGGCAGCCAACTTTTAAAACCATATTTTCGTGTGGACGCTTTAAAAAAAACCGGGTTAAAATATTAAATACATGTGTTTGTCACTATTCACCTGTTTGTCGCACTGCAAAAACACAAAATCTTACAAAGTAGTTTTGGCTTAGTTTATAGAGCAAATATGAAATAAAACAAAACTAAATTACAAGTAAGTAATCAGCATGATGCTGGAGGTTGTTTCAAGTCAATAAGTCCTTAATATTAATTAAAAAGTATTAGTTATAGGTGAAATAGTCTGCCTTAAAACCAATACTTTTTCGTCAAAGCTATGTCTGTTACAGGGAACAAAATGTCAAAACATTACAAAAATATTTAAACTTAAAATGAGTAAACCCCACTGCAGAAACTCAATCTATGCTGTTGAGCCAAACGTATCAGACACACTGCAGTATCAAATTTACATTTAGTACCTTGGAGTAACTCAGAGCTGTATCATGAACACAAGGTCTTTATTTAAAGAGCTAATTTCCAATAAAAGCTAATTAAGAACATTATTCTTAAGTTTTAAAAGTTTAGTGTGTTGTTTTAGCTCTGTACAGAAGTAATTAAACAGCTGTCTTCTCATTATGCAGTTTTTTTTTTTTTAAATCATCTTTCCGTTAGTACAGTCACCAAATAGAGATATCAGCTTTTTCAAAACTGGTAATAAATCTACTTTAAACAATCAAAAACCGGTGCACATTTTCTCAGTTTATGAAGATTACTGTGTCCAGATGCTCCATAAAAAGAAGCATCCCATCAGGGAGGAGAATGGTCTGAAACAATCCAATATGAAAGAGGAGAAAATTGGGACAAACAAAAGAGCTGAAACTGATCCGAGAGAAAAGGGGAAAAAAAAGAAAAAAAAATCATACTTAATAGGAAAGTGCCTTCCTGAGAGAGAATATCATTAAATGAGTTTCACAGAAATGGATAGGGTATCTACAGCTATAAGACATGTCTAATTTGCAGCAGCGGTCTTGCTTAAGGATACCTCTTGTTCCCAAGTCTTATGAGAGACAAGTTGCTGGAAGAAGAAAGTGGTGTGAACATGAGTAAGAGCAGAAAGAGGAACCCAGTGAAGTGGGTGTAACATTTGATGGCTGGACTGCAGAAAGTCTGGTGTTTAAGCTAAATAAATAATACCTCGCAGCACTTCACAAGGCTTTCACTGAACACCTTTGGAGGACTGGGATAGACTGAATTTGTGTTTAGAGCAACAAATGGGAAGAAAAAACAAAAAAACAACACATTTATGCTCCTTTGAGACGAGCGAGTTTGACCAGTTTAATTGGGGTGACCGCTGCCAGTCAAACAGGAGGAGGAGGAGAGGCCTGCTGCACAAAGCGCGGGAGTAATTTTATTAAGTCGAGTTATTTCGTGGGTCAAACGTCGGTACGCACTAAAGCACGGTGGTGGCGAAAACAAGCAATTTCACTTTTACATGGATAACTGCCTTGTGGATTACACCGGAGTCATTTCACTGCTCAGTACCAGACTAATAACATAATATTTTTTTTCCCCAACTCGCAGAACAAAATAGAAAATCTGGTCCCAGTCGGTGTGTAGCAGCATTTTTCAGCCGTGCAGGTTATTTCCAGCTTTGTTTCTCCTCCCGAAATCGCTCATTTCTCTGGTTAAACAACCCAAACAAAGTGATTTATTCAAGGAGCTGAAATATCCATGGTGCCAGAGGCGTTCTGATCAATTTAAATCGATCAAAATTTCCCAGCGATCACGATGAGGGAGGGAACAAGTATCCTCTGGCGATAAAACCTCTGGTTACCAACCTGACGGGGTTACTGGTGAGAGACACTCTGAGGGACTCCAGGCAGTTGAGCAGCTTGTCGTCCATGATGCCGGATCGCAGCTCATGCACGTATTCCTGGGACGAAAGGGTGCACTCATGCTTGCTGTTACGTAGCCCACCCTGCAAAGAAAAACACAGCACGATTAGATTAAAACTTTCAACCAGAATATTATCAATATTTCATAAAAAACTGTGCTTATCTGCTGTCAGGCGCTACAATCTAAACATCAAGGACAGTCTCCATTACACAGAGAGGCTGAAGCATTGCTACCTAAACAATAATCATGGTGCAACTATGATGTTTTGTAAAAATATTCATAACCGATGTGATTTCTTCCCATTTTATAGGAATGTATTGTATTATGCTTTTATGCAACAGACCTGGGTAGTGCATAATTCTGACACACGGTTTTGTTTTCAAATTGCGAGCATGTTCCTTTATCCTGTCATCACCTTTAATAAGGGTTTGTGCTGCAGAACAGCTTATGCACAGTATGATGCTGCCACCGTCAAGTTTCACCATGTGGACGGAGAAAGGCATTTTGGGCGACATTAAGGGGCAGATTGTGGAAGAATGCATCAATAAAACCTTTTAACAAGCTGTTAAAAATATTAAAACAGCATTCGATGAGTAGTTTTAAAAATTAAATATTGAACATCTTTTCATGTTGATGTAATTTGGCAGTATACAGATAAACACTATTTGACCGATAAAATAATATTTAAGCACACAAATGTTATCTTGAAGGTTCAATTTATGTGGCCAGCTGAAATGTAAAGGGCCACATAAAAAGTGATGGCTGGTCGGATTTGGCCTCCGGGCCTTTAGTTTGACACGTGTGCCCTAAGGGGACACGGGTAAAGAGAAAAGAAGAAAAGTTGGTGCATGTGTGCACAGGTGAAAATTTTTAAAAATAGACAAGCGATATAATTTGCCATGTTTTCCTTGAGTTTTTGGATGACACTGTCGGATATATTTAGTGTTTTCAATTCTCCAACAACCATACTCCTTTAGTAGTCTGAGTTTTTGTTTGGCTTCCCAGAGTATCTTGTGTGCAGGAGGAATCAACTTTTCTTTTTTATTTATTTACCCCCTTAGGGGTTCTGTAAAATGATGGTTGCTTTTCATTTGAAAAAGTTTATTTGCTAAGCATTTTCACAGACAAAACTATCACAAAATGATGTACTGAAAGCCAATAAAATAAAACTACTAAAATTAAGTGCCAATAAAAAAAAAGAACACAGAATAAAACACACACCAAAAACTTGCTTTAAAAAGAAAGTTTTTTTGTTGTTGTTTTTTTTAAAGAGTTAAAACTAAATGCAGCTATAGAGTCAGCTGTGAGGTTTGGCCTTCATGAAGAAATTCATATTTTTTTTCCCCAATTGTTCAAAAACCTCTGAGGCATTAACAGAACAGCACTGAGATTAAATGACATGTTGACTATTTTCTAATTACATGACTCCTGAAGGCAACTTGATATCCTGGATTTTCTTCAGGGGTGTCAGAGTAAAGGGCACACCTAAAATCTCGATTTAATCAAATACAACAAGACAAATTACTGAATATGCTGACTATTTTCCTCCTTTTAATGTTAATCAGCAAAGACTAACCCTGGCCTCCACCACCAGAGCCAAAGACAGGCTCCACAGGCAATCTGCAGCAGCTTCCGCTTCAAGTAAATGGATTCTTGTGTTTAATATCCACTGGGACGTGTTTCAACACTGATGTTTACACAATGAGACCAGTGGTGGCACCACACACATCCAACTCAAACACATAAACACAGACTCCCCAAGCACACAATGAAGCCCACTTTAGACTATACATTGATAAATGGATCGACTCCAACGTCACTAAGTGATTGAATCGATTGTTGGCCCCAGAATTACTTCCAGGCACTCAAACAGGCCTCAAAATGAAAAAAAAAAGAGAAGCTTTTCATGGAAATACTTTACATTTTTGCCCCTCCACAAACATCTCAGGAAATTTGATAATTACTGGATGATTTCGCTAAAATTACCTAGCTAGGCGGAAGTCGGGTCTCGGTACCAAACAAAACACATGAGGAAACTCACTACTGAGACTCCATCACATTATCCTGACCCAGACTCCCTGGCATAAGGAACACGGCTGTATTCATTCTCGTATTGCTGGTTCCCTACAAAGTGAGCTGCGCTAATAGGCAGTTTGGGAGGTAATAAGCTAGCTCATTTATCTGGAGAAAAGAGAGACCTGCTGTTCTGCTGCAATACACAGTCAACATGAATGAGTCCTTTTTGTGTGCGTGTGTGTGTGTGTGTGCGTGCATGAAAAACCGGAGGGATTCGAACAGCAAGCCACAAATTTTGTTCTTTTCATGCAAGCTGAGCTTGGCCATTGACTAAATGATATAAGAAATATATTTCTTTGAAAATGGTAATGTAAAATCATATTTTTAAAATGATCACCAAAGCATGATTCATACACTCAGGAGAAACTGCAGCATGCGGCTTAGCAGCTTATTGCTGCGGCTATATTAGTTCTCAAGTACTAAGATGAATATTATGCAGAGGAATAAACAAGAAACTAATTTCAGATTTCACAACAGATTTCTGTCAACAACAGGAAATCTGCTGCATATTTACACCATATAAAATTCAAGTAGTTTTGGTATTTACAGTTCAGAATAGCGGAGTATATTAGAGTCAATTAGAGCAAAAGAAAGTAGGCAAAAGGTAAAGCTACACAATCTCTAGAAAACTTTTAATTGTGATGCTATTGCTGAATATTGCAATGGTGATATTGATTTCAAGTAATCCACATTTTTCTGACATTTTCTTTTCCTCCATCCCATTGACCCCCCAACTTTCAATTTCAACATCTCAGCTACTAAAAAAACAAAAAATAACAAACAAAAAAAAAAAAAAACTGAAAACTTTTTCTGTTTTGGGTTTTTCACACATAGACCCTGTGACAGTTCCCTTTGCTATTTACTGAGGCTGCAGAGTCGATCATCAACGCACCATGTTTGCAGTATCAATGTTGAGATAACAGTTCAGAATGCTCCATGTATTCTTGCTTTGGAAGCTGATAACATATTTGGTGATGCATTTTGCTTAGAGAATAATAAAATGGCAAACTATGTTGCTATGTGCGTGTGCCGTTTCATTCCTGAAACAGCAGATGTGGGTATAGTTTTAACAAGTTTTAACAAAATAACTTATGTTGTTTGAGTAGATTCATTAAAGAGCTATATAAAGTGTTCATTAACACAGGAAATTGCTTGTGTCATATTCAATAATACTACAAACTGGGAAAAATACCGCTTAAGTAAAAGTTATTTATCCTTAACAACAAAGTGAAACACATCTGAAATGAGCTGTAATTTTATAGTAAGTAATTTCTTTTATCATAATGTCATTGTTTTTGTTTCACTTTAAGGAGGCTCAATACCAAAGCAGAGAACAGAGGAGGAGAAACGTACCAGAGCTTTATTTTTAAAGATAAAAAGAGCAAAAGTACATAAAGAACTAAAGACAAGTTTTGCAGCCCTTGAGATTGTTTTTATATGGATGTCATAGTATTACGTTTGTGTGTAAAGAGCAATACCTTTCACATTGTTTTGGTAATTTTCCTCATACTTAATATTATCTGATGTCTTAAAAACAGACAAGGTATAAGTCTGGAGGGAACGTAGAAACTGTTTTATTGAGAGTCATTGTGGGTATTGATTTGCAGGATGAACTTGAGACAAAATCGAAAGTTTCTTAAAATCCTACATTATTGATTTAAACATTTTGTCAAGACGCCAAAGGCCCAGTAATCTATTTTACATAAAGATTTTTCTCTGTAGTGCAGACTCTGTGTGCACAAGTTTTTATTCTAAATTATCCGAGTGCTTCACCAACTCAACACGAGAACCTCAAGTTAACAGAAATGTCCGACTTAATGTTTGATTAAATTTGAGGCAGAGTTTCAGAATCAGTTTTCATTTTGTGACTGGACTAACTGATTATATTAAACCCATTCCTTTAATTTATATTATTTTTTTCTGAAACTCCTGCTCCTGACAAAACTTGATTCTATAAACCTAACAATAAAAGCTTTCCACTTTGCAGTACTAAGGGAAACACATAAATGTTGGTATAAAAGGCAGGTGAACAACTTTTCATTCCTGAATGTGAAGGTTTTTTTCTAACCATACATTCACAGTAATGGGCCGTTAAAGGCGAATGCGTTTCTAAACAAATACATTTATCTTCCTACTTCTCCACAGTTCCCAGCAAACGTTCCACGATGTCCAGAAAAGCTTGAGATCTGGTTTCAGCACACGATCTGACCTCTGGAAACCGAAGACTTTGGCAATAAACTGCTTTTTTATGCTCCGAGCTCAAATCAATGGACTCCATTGGGGTAATATCAACATTACACCACCATACTGGCAGCGGAGAAACTATCTGAGGAGCAGGAGGGGAAGTGGAGCAGTCGCTGGCTGGCCTCTAAGTAATAAAAGGTTTTTCCTCTGACTGGTTCTGAAATAATGGTCAACCTGGAGAAAAAGTGCAAGACTAAATCAAGAGGAGAATCGTGTGAGTGGGTATTGATGCATGAGTAAGAAAAGCCAAAGAATAAAGGGCAAGAAGATATAGAAAAGGTAAAAAAAAATAAAAATAAAAGATAACTTTGGGAATAAAGGGCAGGGCAAAGACCATCAGGAGACTCTGCAACCTCAACGGCGGAGGGACGACTTGAGCCTCATCTCCTGCAGCTTATTGAATCCCCTGTTTGTCGATAACAGTATTTCCTGCCAAAGAAAATGGTGTTGGGAGCAATTACTTCAGTGAGCCTGTCAATTTCATTTTGGGGGGGTTAGAGGTGCATCACGGACCCTTTCCTCCACCGCTTCCACCTCTGTGCCCCCGCCCCCACGTTCTCCGTACGCCGTGGGGAGAGACGGAGTGTCTCGCCATCTATCGAGGGAGGAGCAGGGAGACGATGCCAAGTCGGCTGCTCCTCAACATGTCATCTTCACCTGTAATGAGCCTGTAACAGGCTTCCTCACTGCCCAGTGCTCGGCCCACTCAGGCTGACTGATGGATACATTATTCAGGTTCTTTGTCAGCTTAGTGGAAAAGCTCATAAACAGTAACAAGTCTGGGCCGGATGCTCATGCAGAGATCCAGCAGATGTTGCTTTCCATAGCGGTCGGCTCTCTTTCTGCTGCTGACAATTGTCAAAATATTGTTCTTGCAGCTCTTTTTGTATCATGATTTGTAGTTTAATTATTCTATTTACCATTTTGATATATTCTGTTTGGATATTTTGTAACAACTTAGCACATAATTATAAAGTGGAAGGAAAATACAAGGTTTTGAAATTTACTTTGAAAGAAAAATGTGAAAGTGCTCAGCTGCCTTTAGACTTAAATTCCGGAGTAAAATATATATTTTAAATAAATTATCCAAAAATGTGACGAGAATGTCACAACTGCAAACCTACCAAGACACAGCCGTCTATCTAAACTCAAAACCTCGGAGTGGAGAGCTTCAATCAGAGAAGCACAAGGCCCAAGGCACCTCATGAGAGACTGCAGAGATTTACAGTCGGGTGAGAAAACCTGATGACACGACAACAACTCTCAGTCTTCCTCTCTTCGAATATGACTTTCATGGAGGTGTGGCAAGAAGAAAGCATGCGCTGAACAAAAACCTAAGAAGTTAAGCTTACCACATGGCATGTGAGTGAAATTTAAAGAGAAATGTTCCCCTTGATAAATAGAGACCGCAGCAGTGAAACACTGAGTCTAGACCTAATCGAGTCTGCTGCATCATAAAACACGTGTTCGCCATCCTCCAGACCGAGAAAGTCAAATGAAAAAGTTTTAAATTACTGGAGAAAGATGATTATCGGCTCTTTGTGTGTAATTAATGAAAATTACAAGAGCACCCACAGCTCGGTGTAAAAATAATACAGATAGAATCTTGGCAATTAGAGGATATCAAGCTGCATGATTGCCACGTTACAACTTAATTTCCTGTTCATTAGCGACTGATGGATAAGTTGATAGAAAAGATAGCACAAGAACAGAAAACAGACATGAGACAGGTAGAGCGGTGTGTCACATGACTCGCCCTTTAGGAAGGCATAAGGAAAGTAGCCAAAGTGACTGAATAAGAAAATAGGCATTACATAGGATCCTCAAGAGACCAAAGTCAGAGGCGTTGCGGTGTAAAAATGAGTATTCCTGCGTTTAACACAATCTAAAGTCTGGCGTGTGAGTGTGACAGCATTGACGGTAAAGGTCAACGGGAACACGGATCAGTTGAGATGCTGCTTGGCTGGACAATGAGTTTTGCTAAGCCCCCCTTAAAGGACAGAGTTCTGCTGCTGGCAGATAAGACATTTCATCTCGCCACCAGGCTGTGGGGCTCCCAGCACAGTGGGGGATTTCCCAGCAGACCATGTGGCAAAGCATTTCATCTCTTTCTGTCATCATCCATCTACAATTCAGTCCTTTTACTTCTTTCTTAATTTTTTTCCCCCCTGTCTGTCTCTCGTTATATCCATAGTGTGGTGTTTTTGAACCTTGGATGACAGCTACAAAGGAAGATGCGTTTATCTGCTCACACCAGGGGCTTTTTTCTTCCACTTTTCTCCTATTTATTTATTTTTTCCCATCTTCTTATTCTTTCGGTCAGGAAACAGAATCAACAGCTAGAGCCATTCTTCTACGTCTGTGAAACTAGTAGTTGCAGACATCAGGGACAATTAGGCCTCCAACACGCACCAAATAAACACGTTGGTACCATTAAACCCTGTGCCTTGACAACTTCACAGCAAAATGGCAATCAAACTAGAGAGCAAACAAAAGAAAACAAAAGGCAGGAATAGTCAGGGCATTGTGGTATCTGTTTGGGAGCAAGCATAAAGTAACGACAACTACTAAGGACATATTACCAATAGCTTGTAAGGGCAATGCAATCATTCACTGATATTTACATGTTGTAGGGGTGTGCATGCATGAAAGGTCAGGCTAAATACAAAGCTTCAACAAATAACACTGTACTAGAGATATTTGTTCAAAACAGTTCAAACAAGGGTGGAATAACCGTGAATGAAATGCGCAAAGTCTAAAGCCTTAAAACAAACAAACAAAAAAAGAGGTGACTTATTATGTTGCTGAACAATTAATAAGAAAACTAAAAAAAATAAAAAAAAACGTTCAAAGTAATCACAAGAAACAAAACAACATTTGTATTCTTTCAGCCGCAGTAGTTGAGAGCAGATCTGGACATCTAAAGCAAAAGGTAAATTACTGCCAGGGGCTGGATCACACCTTTTAAAAGGCAATTTCTTATTACAGGTTTCCCAATAAGCATCACTTTCACAAATCAGACGACTGAACCTGTAGTACAAAATATATTTTGGTTCAAAGAAGTTGTGCTAAAAGGTAGCAATTTGGCCAATTTTGCAATACCCCATCTGAACCCGGACTGAAACGGCAGTACAGTGGCCCCGTAACTCACATGGGTCATGGACCTCCACCGTCAGACAGCTAAAAATCATACATGTTCTAAAAATGCTTATGACTGCCTATTTAATCAGCAAATGCACCCTAACATGCACTAATACACACACTGCACCCCAACAGAAGCCAACATCGACAGTCTTCCTTACATCCTCTCATGGGGAAACAGGTAATCACGGCCAAAGAAAACATACTGTGATCCTGGGTTGGCTGCTTTCTGATCACCAGTAGCATTGCACCCAGGTATTTAAGATTATAAAGCTGCTTTTTGTTTTTTAATGTTTTTAATTCACATATGCTCTATTAAAAATCCTGAAATAGGCAGATTTCCTGTGAATAATTTGGAGTTGTTTTCCACAGAAGAATTCACAAATACTGAACCATGAATAAGTGGGAGACCACTTAAAAACTTTAGAGTCTATGAGGGTCAATGTTAAACCCTATGCTTAAATTAGTTGAGGTGTCACTGTTTTTTCCAAGGTTTTCCATCACACAAGTGATTAAAAGCAGCGTGCAAAACGTAGCAGATACTCACAACATGTTACATTTTAGTGTGAGCTCCACTGCATGTTTAGTTTCATGTTTCTATTTATGAGTTAGTGCATGGTTAAATACAAACATCAGCTGGAAGTCTGTTTATGTAACCACAGCAGAAAAAGTGGTAGTTCTCGACCTATAATTAACATATTTTGTTTTAATTCTTTTATCTTTCAAGCTTTTACTTTTTAGCTTGACTCAAGTTCAAACTGTTGACCGCGAACATCTGTTCACATTTTGACATTCCCTCCAAAAATGTGGATATATAGTGAGATTAAAGCTACGGACACCGTCAAAAGAAAAAAGTCCTGAGACTTCAAATCCAAATGAGGGTTGACTCCCAGTGTCATCATCACTACACTGGATAGAGGGGAAATATTCTTTTTACAGAAGTGGTCACGACTCCCTGTTATCAAGACTGCAGGGGTCTAAAGAACATCATCATCAAAGATGAAGTATGCAAATCAAGGGAAAAGTGGTGGATGGAATAAATGTTTCCAGGTGAAAATGAAAATATATACAACTCATCCATCCATCAATCGTCTATACTCCATCAGTCATTGACCCTGGACAGGTCAGCAGTTCATCACAAGGCAAACAGACGTGTATGCACACTCACAACTAAAAACCATTTTCAGGAGAACAATGGACCTAGTATTTATGTGTTTTTTGTGGGAGGAAGCCAGAGTACCTGGAAAGAATCCACAAATTCATGGGAAGAACATGAAAACTCAATGCAGACAGTCTTAAAGCTGGGATTCAAACTCAGATCGATGTTTTTAGCTCTTACCATTAAATGTCCTGCTCTCTAATTCACTGTGACTTGTTAATGCCGCATCTGCTGAATAAGTCTCAGTCAGGTAACGCGTGTTAATATGAGTTTTGGTTCATACTTGCATGCGCCTTGCAAATCCAAAAACTATTTTTCAGTGTTGTCGTTTATGTATCAGTGAATACACAGCCCTACTGTTCTGTTTGCCAAGTCCAAGGAACCAGCTCATGGCCATGGAAATGGATCTGGTTTGGGTGTTTCGACATGATCTCTTAAACCCTAATGACTGAAACCACTTGGGTCAGAACTCTGGCCTTGCTTTATCGATTTTCTTAAGCAGTACTGTAGCAATACGTGCATCCCAAAGTAAAAAAAAAAAAACAACAAAATAAAAAAAAAACACTGCCATATGTACAGTGGGTGTCAGACAAGGTTTCAAAATGCATCCAGTTCTTACTTCATTTGTTTTTCTGGAAACTATGGTTCATTATTCTAATATGCATTAAATTTAAAGCCCCTAACAGCAGGCTTCATTAATGCCCGACAAGTGGGAATACTGTGAAAGCTTCAGTCAAAAGTTTTCTGCAATTTGTGTGTGTGCGTGCAGGCGTGTGTGTGTGCGCGCGCGCGCGTGTGTGTGTGTGTGTGTGTCCACACTTATTAGAGCGGTTCTGAGCGCCGTCGTTGGTGTGTACACACTTTTCTCAGGTTCTGTTTGTATGTGGTGTAGAATATTCCCTGAAGCGCCTCTCCCTGTGCTTTGCAGGACTCATGAATGCACTGAATTTCAATGACACTTCCATGAAGGCAGGAGCAGATGTCAGCAAGCTTACAGAAAAGCAGGTAGAACACAGCGAAAAAAGTTGAGTTGATAAGCTGACTACAAACAACCTGCAGAAGGAACTCTTAAGTCATGCATCTATTTGCATAAGTATAATAAGGGAAACGGTTACAATTCTAGTGTCAATGCAACAGAAAAGAGCGTACTGAATTTTACAGAGTAATTAGTTTAAGGTGAGATTTCAAATTAAGACCCTAAAAATTAAGACCTTGCAGTGACTTACTTGCACATATTTCAAGAAATTAAACCCAATTTTGGACGAAACTCAAATTAATGATCAATTATCAAGTACTCGCAAAACTTAAATGAGGTTTTACAAGAAACAAAAAGAAAGTTTTCAGTGTATATCAGGATAAAATATGGTTACATTGCAAAGTTTCATGAAGTGGCAAATGATGATGAATCAAAAAGTTATGATGAGATTTCTTGGCACATTCCTCTCCTTCAAATACTCCCTGTGATGTGACAGAAAGGATTAGCAAGTTAGCTGTTAGGAAGTTAAAGTCACACAGGATCTAATTTAGGTTTTCACAGAGGAGTGTTGCAGTGATTGCGCTGTGAAGGCCTAACGAACTATGTTCTGTCTTTGCTTGTGTTTCCAGCTCTGGGAGCTTGAGCAGAAAAGTCAGAAACCACCAACTAAAAGTTTTTGGAACGACAAAGAAAAAGACTGAAGACAGGTAAAACAGAAGAAAAGCTCATCTGATTGAAATTTTTAAACATTTCAAATGCCACAAGCTCATTTGTCCTTCATATGGGACAAAACGAAAACAAGTCACTGCTGAAGGTAAAGGTTCAGGTAAGCCAGACTTTCTTTTAAAGCTACTTAATTGAGGTAAACAGCAAGTCTATATGAAACAGAATAAACATATTCTGTTTCATATAGACTTGCTATAGCTGTAGATACAGCTAGATAACTCCTAGCTGTATCTACAGCTAGGAGTTATCTAGCTGTAGATAACTCCTAAATGACTAAATCTGTATCCAGTGTTTTAAAATCTGTGTGCTGGGAACCAAACACTAAATCTTTTAGAGAATCCTAATTTGAATATTGTAAGAATAATTAGTACAAATTTAGGTATGAAGTGAATTGGGAACATTAAGCACAAAAATATGTTTCTGTACAATTATTATTATTATTTTTTTCCATTGCTTGAAATGCAAATAAATATTGAAAAAATACTTTCATGCACAGCCCCTCTTGGCTCCATTCAAGTATTTGCAATAAGAAAAAAGGTTAAACACCTAGGTCATTATGCAAGTATCATTTAATTTGTTTATTATCTAAAGTATCTGTTAAATTGAGGTACTTAAAATATCCCCACATGATTTCCAGCTTGTACATTTCTACCAAAATATCTCACTGCATCTCTAAGCAGAGAATATCTAGCTGTAAGAAAGAAGTCACACAAGTCGCAGAATATATCAAGTCAGAACGCATGTCATAGTTGATTGATTGTACTTTAGAAGAGGTAGACATAAACCGAGTGTGTGTTTGTTTTAAAACAGCACACTGAACTGGGTCTGTCTGGTCAGAATAATCCCACTGTTCCAATATTGTAAACAAGCTTTTGCTCTAAAGCAACAAAGACTTTCTGATGCAATAATGCCATGCTCCAAGGAAGGCAACAATTTTAGCCCAGCACTCAAATTGCTTAAATCAAAGTGCTTCAGCATTTCAGGATTGTGTTTATCAAAGGAAAAACACCTCACTAAAATTCACTGTTCTCTCTTTTTTTCCTAGTACAATCAATTCTTGACAAAAAAAAAACAAACAAACAAAAAAAAAAACATCTGTAAAATCAGCCGCTTTCTATTTTAGAAAAACAAAAAGCCAACTGGCTTGATCATCCTCTTTTTGATACAGCTGCTTTAACAGCACCCAACACCACCATGATTGTTTATCACGGGTCTTGTCACTTTTTTTGCCCTCAAAGAACAAGAAAAGGCTCATTTCTTCTTCTGTCTGTTCCATTCTCTGACACTGACAGCTCTCTCTATTTGTCGCCCAACTCCACAAGGTCAGAACAATACATCACCCACATAATGCAACAGACGAATCTAAAATCTATGAGTTAGACAGCAATGGGGGAGTATGCAATACTGCAGTCAGGTTTTAGCTTTAGCTGTGGTTTGCCCTCCCTTTTTGCCACTTGCTGCTAGCCTTTGGTAGGAACCCTGATCAGACTAGGATCGAATCTTTCTAATTCGTAAGGTCAGTTATTAGACTAAAGTAAAATTTGCTGGCTCAATTTGAAATCATTGACCGTTATCAAGGGTATACACAAAACCAACAAACTGCCATTCCTATTATCATCCGTTTTATCCTGAGGACAGGCTGCAGAGAATGTGCAATAAATAAGAGGCAGGATGATTGAGGACAAAAACTGGGCTCAGGTAAAGATGATTTGGCAGAGACATTGATGATGTCCAATCTGTACACAAGTTCTGTGGGCAGGGGATGATGGAGGGGACAAGCATGATTTATGACAGTCCTGGGAGGGATAGGGCTCGCCAGAAAGAAGAACAGAATGAGTGCATGTTTGTTTGTATCTGGGTATATGCAGTACTCACCAAAGAATGAGAGGTAATAAATGGAGTTCTAATAGGCTAAATACTTTTTTTAAAAAACTTACACGGAAATCCTAACTCACTGCAAGAAAAAAAATATATTTCTTGAACTTTGAAGCAGAAGAGTTGGATACATAGGATTCAGTTATTATTTCCAGAGCAGTCAGCTTTGATCTCCGTCTCATGTCTGCATTGGGGTTGTCTCGTCTCCAATAACCACAGATACATTTCCGTTCCTCTTCCCTGTTAGCAAGATAAATAGGATTTCAAATTGTCTGGTGCTAGCCCATCAGAAGAAAAAAAAACTGAACTATAAAATATCTTGCATGAAAAAGGGCGCTTGGAGATTATCCTCTCATCACACACACAGTGGATCTAACAGAGACGGGTGAGAGAGGTGAGTGGTGGAGAAATAATGCAAGTATGCGTGAAGAAGCCAGACGCGTCAAGAAACAAACTTTTGAACAGTTAGCTAAAAGTTTAAATTTGCCAAGAAGTCAATGATCCAGCAGTATTTATAGTCTAGAATCAATAAGTACCTTTACTATTGTACAAAAGATTGCTTTGTAACTAGAGACTGTTTGTATTAGTGTATGTGGCGCCTTGGAAACACATTGAAGTTTCCACATTTTGTAAAAGATGCATTCTGTGTATTTTATTGGGAGTTTATTTTTAAATCAACACAAAAAAAAAAATAAAAAATCTGAAAAGTGTGGCACACATTTGTGTCCAGGCGCCTGGAGTCGAGACTTCCTATAAGCACCTTTTGCAGCCTTTACAGCTCTAAATCCTTAGGGGATATGGTCTCTACTAGCTTTGCACATTAAGAGAGTAAAACTTTTTTTTATTTTAATTTCTCAAGTTCATACAGATTAGATGGAGAATACCATCTTTATGGCGTTCAAACAATTTTTCACTTTTGACTAGGCACATAGTCTAGCTCACAAATGTGGTACAGTCTAAAGTTAACTTGGTAAAGAACGACATTCTCACAGCATTATTCTGCCACTACCATGTTTCAGCTAAAGAAAAGTGTGTTTAAAGTAAAATCCAATGTTGGTTTTCCATTGGACATAGTGATATGCATGTAAGCCATACGGTTACATATTTAAACAAAGCAAAAAAAGTGCCTTGGTTCACATCTCTACAGTTTCTTCTGCATGAACCTAACCCTAACCCATTTAAAAATAAAGGAAAAAAAAGTATAAATTAGCAGCAATTTAAAGATTAAATGTTTCAACTTACTTTACAAAATCGGTTTTGTTTCTTCTCACTTTAACACAATCACTGTGTCTCCACTCTGAGGGCCAAGACCCATTCAAAGTCTGTAGAAATACCTATTCATCAACACTTCTGTGTCCAGGCTCTGTCTAATAACAGATGGGGAGATCTTTAACAGTCCATAAATAAAGGCTGCAAACTCGAGAAAGCACTTAGATCAGCAGAGCAACAGCTAAACGAACTCTCTCCTAGGTTGGGCTTCACTACTTCAACAAAGCAAGATTAATTTGACTGCTGAATTGAGGCCGAAGCCCGAGCCATGGCATGCTGCCTAACTGATGGCAAGGTGCAGCGTGGCTCCATTCCACCAGGAGCATTGCTAAATGTCAAAAGTGCAGAATTGCATGTAAGTGGCTTAAGTAAGAGGAACATGTAATTCTTTACCTGGCAGAGAGAATATTAGACCCCTACCACAAGTCGGACACAATTAATGAAAAACTAAATGACCAGTCAGTGTAATAGCAGGCCAAAAAGATAACATCAGTGTCTCCAAACTCATTCGAGGAGACGATATCGAACCAACAACTGGCTTTAATAAGAACAAGGACAATCACAGCCCTGCTCCGCTTTTATGCACAGGGGCAATTTAGATTGTAAAATATGAAATAATAATATTAGTGAGTGAATTTATTAGGGAAAGATTAATTAAAGAGATACTGGAAATACCATATCTTTGAACTATATCAATAATACCATTAACAATAGCAGAGGAGGACTGTTCAACACAATGGAAATCAGGCATACAAAGAACAAAATGAGTGACTTTGGGTGACTTAATTAAATCCATCATATGTGGGGAAAAATTTAGATTAAAATGCACCCAGTGTGTTTGAGCTCTGAACTGGGAATGTTGGTCCGCAAGGATGAAATGAGAAATATAATTACCTTATCAAAAGGTCGATATTATGCATGTTACAGGAATATAGTATTATTTTACAGCACAATCAATAACTGTTACAATCAGTTGTTTTAAAGATGCTTTATATATATATAATTACATATATATATAATTACTTGAATTGAAATTCGCACTTCAGCATTAGCTTTATCTAAACAGAATATTGGTGTAGCACTTTCACAATAGCAGAACTATCTTTTATGACCAGTGCTTTAGAGTTGACTTTTTACTTAGTGGTGCCCACTGCTAATTACCATAAAAGTAAATCTTGATCTGGATTAAAGGACGACCTCTGACCACTATGAATGCTCCTACTTTCAGATGCTAAGCCTCAATTTGTTTGTGGAAACACCTTATCCGTCTGCCAGTCAGTGTACTCTGTCTAAAAAGTTAAACTTTCCAGACATCAAGAACCTGTTCCTTTTAAGCAGCGGCAACCAGAGAGTTGGTTTCCTTTTTTTGTCCACACACACACACACACACACACACACGCAGGCACGCACACACAAACACACCCATAACCATCATTGACAGGTGTGACCTTTCAGCTATGCTGGTAGCAGCAGCCACTCTCGCCCCAAGACAGTAGGCCTGGATTAGTCACTCTCTCAGAGGATTGTGGCGCCCTGCATGAATGCGCATGTGAGGCCCAAACTCTCTCCAGCATGGCCGAAGGGCCTGCTATGAAAAATAGAACACCTAATGCCTGGAGATAGAGACATTCATCAAAGACCAGGGCCCCCGCCTGCCTGCTTTGTGGGCTGCCTCCCCTCCCTATTCTCTATTCAGCACCAAGATACTGAAGCCACTCACTTATTTCAGTCATAAAAGAGGGATGGAAAGTTTTATTATTATTGCTTTGGGAATGTTTATTATTTCTACCCCTTTTCCCTCAGTTTTCTCTCTCGCTCATACATTTTTTTATTTTTTATTTTTGCAACCATTTACATGCTCCAAGTGATCTTTCTTGTTTAGCGCGAGAATAAGGATATCAGAGCGTCATGAGCCATCAGCAGAAGGATAAGTATGAAACTACTTCAACACTCCATTCAGCATATTCAACACAGCGGGTTGCATTTTGAATGACAATTGCCGGAAGCCCACTGAGAATACTGAGAGGAGACCAAAAATAACCCAAGAAATGGTAGCCATGCCAACTAATGCTAAGCAGATCGAGCAGTTAACCTCTGCAGTGAACTACTAAACCCTGGGGGTATAGCTGCGTTATGACATCTCTTCTTCACTCCGTCTCTACATTCCTCTGGCACATCAACGAAGAATATTGAGGTTTAGGATTCCTACTAAAGTTTCTGAGAAATGTAAATATCAGAGACGAAAGTATTTAAAATATACAAATACTATGCCAACCTTGTTATCCTCTACTTAGTCATGACTAAGTCTGTTGACTTGATTTCTGTTGAGCAAACAACCATTGATGCTCTCAACAAAAAGGGTAAGTCAGAAAATACCCTTAATTAAAAAGCCTAGTGCTGTATCAAAGCATGTTATTGGAAAGTTTAGTGGATGGAAAAGGTGTGGCAAACTGAAACAAGCTAATTCAGGAATCCGGCTGGAGTCAGAAGAACCACCACACTGATGAATCCAGGACACAGCGACAGGATTGCAGTAATAGTAATTCACACAATAGTTGTGCAAACCATGTATTTACTGCATTTACATTACAGGACATTAACATTTTTTAAAAAATCAGTCCTACACAGTACTCCAAATTTCTGAGAAACAAATTATTTGGCTTTCATTTGTCATGAGCCATAATTATCGACATTATAAGTTTTCCATTTTAAATGAATTATTCTATACTTTTCCATGACATTGTCATTTATTGAAATGCACCTTTTGCATTTAAGTTACACTCCACCATTACGAGACAAGCATCACAATGAAGGGAGGTTCTGCTGGCAATGCTAGTCTATGAATTTATTTTGCTGCAATTGTTCTGCTTTGGATTAAGACAAAAATAATTCACGCAAACCTGAATGTATACAGTTCAGATTAAACTCATGCACTATAGCCTTCAAATCTCTTATGACAACCTTTATTTTATCTGTTTATTTTGGTTCAAAAAGATTAGTTGACACGGCCTTCCCTTTCATGAGTGAATGCGATTTTCCCTCCACACAGACTCCATATGCAACAAACCAACCATAGCAGACCATGCCAAAGGCTTGCCAGCAGGATTCATAGCTGCACAGTCGCACCGCAGCACGCAACTTCAGGTTCCTCATGGGGTCACTGCCTTCCTTCATACTTTCATTTATCCTTCCGTAGCTCTACATAACTCACCCTCATTGTTTTCAGTCAAAATCTTAAGCCTCGATGGGTCTTCAGCTATAAGAGCTTCTCTTTTAATTTCACGATGTAACCCAGTCTAGCTTGTTCAAACATACTTCTCTTCATTTCAAAGTATTCAGGTGTAGTTTCAGTAAATAGGAGCAAATGCTGTTTCATGTACCCCAATGTGTTCGTTTGCTCAACTGACTGAACATTGCATCAGGCATGCAGAATGTGTTTGTCTATGTGTCTATTGTGTGCGCCGGTGTGTGTTTTCTGCCAGCGCCAAGGGCCTCTCAGACGTGGGGGGTATAACACTCCTCAAGAATAGGATTTAGTAACACACAGGCAGGCCTGGCAGTGCAGCTTCAAAGCAGAAGCAGGGGGAAAAAATCCCTTCTGTACATTTATATTTCTTTAACCATCTGCACATGTCTGTTGTGTACATTTTGTCAGGGATAAACCAATTGTCTTTTTAAAGGGGCATTCATTTGAAGGGGCTTCATATAATAGAGCCCTCAAGCATGTGATGAAGAAAAGAAAAAAAACATGATTAAACAATGTCTTACATCATCAGTGTGTCCAAAGATTGTGGAAAAGGGGATGAACATGAAAGGTATTATGGGATGCCTCAAAGAGGAGGATGCAGCATAGCTTCTCCATCATAAAACTGGAGATTTACTCATCAATTATCCAGAGATCGGAATTGTTTTTTTTGTTGTTGTTGTTGTTTTCACTGTTGTTCCTTAAATGCATAAAAAACTAAAAATGCTATCATTTTTGAGGGGTTGCATTCAGAAACAACTTCTTACATAGAAAACAAATGCAGCTTATAGTGCAGCAGCAGATGCCTCATTCAATTTGTTAGAGATCACAATAGTTTGGTTTTGTTTTGATTGGCCAAACTGAAAAATCTAATTTTTGTCCAATTCATTGCATACATTATAAATGAAAGCTTCCACCAATTTTAGCTCAGAAACATGCACGAAGCTGTTGCTGAACTGGAGAGCTCCTTCAATGAAAGACTGCTGCATCCTAAGTGCACAAAGCAGCGTTATAAGAGATCCTTCGTCCCTGATGGACTCTATAACCATCACTGCTCTCAAGAAAACCAATGAGTGTTTACATCTCTGCTGGTACTGGAGTTTCACTGTTTTTCTGGACTGATTTTATTATTCATAAAATCCAACAAAGACCAGTGACAGATACATAAATGCATGATTCCTTTGTTTTCTGTTGGATTCAAAACTAAGAAAAGAACAAATCAATTGGAATTGGCCAATTTTGGTTTGACTGGGTCCAATAAATAGAATTATTTGTGAAAAATATGTACTATGCTGCTCTTTTATTTGGTTAAATAAACAGTCTCCATCACAAAAACCACTCACTGTTTCTCCTCAGCCCTTAATTTCTTCAAGAAAATTAATTGACAGACCTCAGTGAACACAGAAAATTGGTATTGGTCAGGAAAAATCTCATCGGTGCATCTCTTCTAAAATCCTAGCCGTTTCACTCCTTTTTACTAAATGTGACATAAAATAGGGAAAATATGTGTTTCTGTGCATACAACAAAGCAACAACCATGACAAAATACTGGTTTATTAAATCACAAACTATAACATTGGGCATGATTTATTCATGTGGACATCTTCAAGGTATCTGTTGCTTTTTATGTTTCACAGAGTTTTGCTTTTATAATACTACAGGCTACTTGTATTTGATTCACAGTCATGCCAGTTCGTAATAAAACGTGAACATATTTCTTGCCCCAGAATCACTCAGCATTTCGTCTTATCCCATTTGGTCTAGTTGACCGTAAGTCTGTCTGGCTTTTGCAGCTCCGCCAGCAACCGCAGAATGATACACCTTCTCCAAGGAATGATGAGTAGGAAAAGATTGCTGAAAATGCTCAGTTGGCAACTTTGTGCCAGCCAGCGAGTCAGCCAGCCAGCCAGCCAGTAGGCTAGCCAAGTTAAAGATTTATAATTTGAATCTGAAAATTAGTTATCTAAATTTTCTTGGTGAAAAGGACATGATTTTACAGTTTTTTTCTGTCTAGATAGCATTCTTGGTTGCTGGCGACAAGACAAGGATGAAATGAAGGAGTCTGCCAAGAAGCCAGCTATAAAATTCGATCAGCAAAATAAAACTCTACCGCTCTGGGTTCTTGCCCAATGGGCAGCAAGGGGAAGAGAGGAAGAAAGGTACGGGAAAAACAGATGGGAAAGGAACAAGGGTGTACAATAGGTGATGGTCTCCTTTTAACCCCAATATTTGCTGAGAGGAAAAGAGATGGGGAAATTGCATTACAGTGGCTGCGATCAATAACCACCCATACCAAGCAGTCCTACCCAGACACACGGTTTCATGTTGAACATTTAGAGACGACTTTACCTGCTTATTCCTGATGCAATCATGACCTACTTAGCAACAGCTTTCCCTTCACTTCAAATATGTATAGATTACCGGTAAGCCACTATAAAACTAAAGCGCGGAATCAATAATAATAATACACGACGTATTCCAAGTGCAGCTGGTGACAGCGAGTGTGTCAGCACCCATTCCTAGCACCGGTTGCCTTTCAGTGGGTGAGCGAGGCCATGCTGGAGATTAGGTTTCAAGAGAAATGTGGTGAGTGAGTATGACTTGCCTGTCACTGCATCTACAAACACCTCAGAGAGCTGTCACAATAATGGATTTTTTTTTTTTTTTTTTTGTTTTGTTTTGAGGAACGGTGGAAGCAGAGCACAAAGATAAACAAGAATATAGGCTATGTTGTCGGAAGAGATGTGAACAGGGACACCGGATTATCAAATCTAATTCTACATCAGTGGAAAAACATCAGTACTGCAGTTTGTGAGGGGACCGTGATCAGTAGATTATAATGCAACCTTAATTTTAAAAGGTGTTTGGGCTACAACCTAACATTTCACACATTTCTTTGTAAATTCACTCCAGATATGTCTGCTGTGAAGCTAAAAGGAACTTGTCACCATTCAACTTTTGCAAGCACTGGAAAAGGGCTCAAAGCAGTTATTTTTACAACTCTGCTACATTTATGCATTCACGTCTCCACGTTTAGTCTGAAAATAAGAAATTTTACACTATTTTTGACCATATACTGGTTATTAAACTCATCCTGAAAAACTCATCTTCTGCACAGAACCATTGCACACAGAGTTGCATTTCAATGTCTGCAGACTGGACCATAAGTATCTTTTGGTTTGTGCCTTTCCACACTTCCTGCAGACGCTGAGATCTTCATGAAACCAGCGAATATAAGTGCCATTTCTATTCCTTCGTAACCCAGAGAAGATACTTCTTTTTCTCGTTCAGGTGAGGAGAAAAATCCTCATCCTCACATCCAAGAGACGTTTTAACCCCCCATCTCTTGGATGTGTCTGTGTGTGGTGGCTCCTGTAGCCCTGAGTCAAGATCCTTTTGAACCTACCTAAATCTCTTGAATGAGTTTTGTTTCACAATACTCAAGGCTTCAGTGATTCTATAAAATGTTTTCCCTCCACTAGACTTTCCTGAAATATGCTGGGATACAGCACAGGTGTCAATGATATAACATTTCCGTACTAAAATCTATTTTGTGGTCAATCGGTTCTCGTTTTCATTAGCTAAACTATTATAATTATTTAAATATATCAGTACTTAAATGGAAATTACAAAAAAAAAAATGTTTCCAAATATCAACATATTTTCAAAACATTTAATCTGAAATATTTACTGACTAAATCATAAAAAATGACATTGAACCAGAACTTTGTCATTTTTTTTTTCCTTACAGTCAACTTTGTGTTGGACTTTTGGGTTGTTCAGCTGAGTTTTTCTTCCCAAGATGTGAAAATGCAAGACTTGATGATTAACATGCAATAAGTTGCTTTCAACTTGATATGCAACGCTGCCGGCAATAAAGTCGAATGCTAAATCCCTGGGGTTTAATCACCTAAACACACAGTCTTTAAAAGGAAGACAGCATCCTCATTCTGAGTAACATTAGCTCAGTCAGGCTAAGACAAGCATCACATTCACGGACAAACAATGGAAGCAAGTGCTGTGGTAAATTGGCCCTGTATAAGCACCATAAACCATTTCAGATAATGCACTATTGGTTAGTGGGCTGAAATAATGAGGTTTATCACATTGCAAAGTCCACACAATTGGCCCCGTTTGGTAAAATGCAACAAATGCAGACAGGCACTGAGGTGTAACCTGTTTCTGAGCATCTCCAAGAATTGTGAGGTTTATGTGTGCTTTTGCTAAAAAGCTATGATTATCCAACAAGCGAGAGGATTTTAAAAGCTAAAGTATTTTATCATCAAGTGCATACCTTAACCAAATGTCAAGTAGCCTGTCATCCTTTCCCTGGTCTTTGTAATTCGACAACATTTGGCATTTTTAATGGAGACTCTGTGAATCCCCAGGATCTGAGAGAGCTTTACTCCATTTCCCAGGGTGAGGGCTCGGTGCCGACATGAGTTGAATGCTGCTTCCCAAGCGGCTCCCTGAGAAAGCACCTGGACTACTTAATGAAGACGCCCACACACAAACAACCAATTGACGACAATACTTTGGAGCGTTTCAGCTAGGGCTCTGTCTGCCTGCAATGACAATAATAACCAGAAACAGAGGCACAAAGGAGGAGAAAAAAAGACAAAAGTGTGAATATTAATGCTACGCTTTGCAAAGATATACGTCCTGGCAACAATATCAGAAACATCCAAGCCAATTAATTAGGGAACAAGACTTGACCTTCAAGGTGAATGTGTTGCAGTTTTGTTCGAAGGAAACAAGGACAAATTCTCTCATGTGAGATTAAGAGAACAACTGTGAGAATTAATGGCTTTTTAAAAACGGATGACAGCAGAAAACAAGTATATAAAGGTGGGAAAAAGCAGTGGACCAAAACTTTTAAGTGGAACATGTGGAGGACATACCTGAAAGCTGTTAAAACAAATAAGGTCTTAGGGCCTCTAAGGGGCACCTTTATGAATTTCCCGGACATCTAGTGCCACTTTATAGCACAATCAAGTACCTATGCTACCTTCAGAAGTTATAAAAATACTGTATATATTAAATATGACTTGAAAGAAATCCAACGTCGCAGTTTAACGCTTTGAAATTGAACCTCTGTCACTTTAAGAAGCTCCTGCTCTTTCCGACATTCTAACCCTAACCCTCCATTAAGCCTTTAACTAAATGTTTTCAGGAGCGATTCCATTGAGAAGTAGTTTGCACGATGAGTTCAGGAGATGCGTAGTTCCACCAGGTATTTGCAAATCGCTTCTGTTGGAGACTAAAGGATTTCTCAAACATTCATGAAAGAATCAAACAACACTTCAGGTATATGTTTGATGAAGGAATAACATAACATTATGTTAAGCTCAAAAAAGTTGATTTTAAATAACACTGAACCTTTAACTCACTCACAGACCAAGGCTGTTGTAATTCGCCTCATCAACTAGTGCACAAATATAAAAATTTGGGCTGATAGATATTAATATTGTCATTATGACCATTATGTCATTATTGGTTTTAAACATTTCCCTACACATTCACCACTATGAAAAGAAAAAAATCACACAGTTGAGATTGTTTCTCTACTTCATTTAAACTCCCCACAATCCTGAATCACTATGACATGACCAAAGAAAAATCACATGGCCAACCCTCTCCTGAAACACACAGACAGAAGGCAACAAGGTGGACATAAATACTGGCCCAGCTTTACTTATCAGGCATTCCCGATGTCAATGCCTGTACATCATGCATCCCTATTGTAAATGTCATCAGTGTGTATCACTGACTGATATGACAGACTGCTTGGTTTACGTTCTGCAGACAAACGTAAACCAAGCAAGTCACTCAGAGCATGTGGGCTTGTTTGTGGATATAATTTGCAGTATGTGTGCAATATATTTTATATGAATAGTAAATACAGACAGCAATAAATAAAACAATGAATAACTCCTAAGTAAAAAACTCAATCCATATGCTGTGTGTGAAACTAAGTCTATTTAAAAACCAAGTCATGGCTCTTCTCCTGATTTAAAATCAGTTAAAGAAGCAGCTAACATTAGCTTCCGCACTTTTCCTCGACACCAAGGTGACAAAACAAGGTAACAGTAGAGGGAAAAACAGAGACGTTGACATTTTCTATCAGGAGAGATGTCACTCCATCTCTTGCTGCTATTTTGTCATCGTTGCACAGATGCTCAGATTGTTTTTCTTTTCAACATGAATAATGCATATTTCTATATATGTTTATAGAAACAGAAAGGCCTAAACACTTCACTTTTTCTTTGTATGGGCTTTGCATGTAGCATTGTTTACTTTATATTTTGTTACTCAGAGGCCAAACCTGCCAAAAATACTGATCGTCAAAATAATAATAATAATAAAAAAAAGTATACCATTTCTAATTCTTTTACTTTAATAAGTGTCATCATGTGCATGTAAGTCAATGGGTCCATGAGGTCATCAGTGCCTTCATGACAGGTAAGGGGTAAATTAATAAAAATTTGTTAAATCTAAGTAAATGACATGTGCTTATTTCAGAATTAACTTCTTTTTTTCATTTTCTGCATGAAATGCTCATTTTACATCCATTTCAGAACAATCATTTTAACTTAGCCGTGCCCTGTCCCATATTTATTTAGGGCACTTAGTGGTAAATTGGGGTAGATTTACCACAATGACAAAAATTGATAATTAGGAAACTTGTAAGAATCTCATTCACATATCCACTTCAAGCGCTTTGAATCATCTACATTTTGAGTTACATAAAGAAATCAATTAAATAATAAATGCATTAATTAATTAATGATGCATAGCCATACTTATTTCTATTTCTATATAAAGATAACAATTCAAAGTTTGAAAAGAAACAAGAATATTACCGAAGTCTTCTATCAACTTACCGTTACTTCTTTGCTGACATTTATGAGGAGCAAAGAAACAAAAGGTTTTACAGTTAAATTGTGAGATGTCGGTTTGAGGCTTTTAGATTTCAAACTGATGTTTTCATGCATCTTTATGAAACCTGACAGAACTTAAAAACTAATTTTGTAAGCTATTGATTTTTATGCCAGCATAGAGTTATAATGAAACCCTCAAAACGCCTGCACATTAATAAGAGAGATCAATCAGGTGCATTGCCCATGCTCAGCTATAATGTATGTTTGAACAAAAATCAATACTTCCAGACATGTAAAAGGATGTAGTAGTTTTCTGCTTTTACTCATCACCATTTATCACACAAACACACACAAACTACCCACACCACTAAACGCATCATGAAGGGACCGGTTCTGCAAACAGGCAGCAGCAGCCGCTCTGCCGCCGCTTTTATTATACGGCACCACGTCTCCGTATGTGACAACTGCAAATGTGTCGGTACATTTGCGCATCTAATTTCACGTGTTTTGCACTTGAGGAGATGTAGATTTAAATGAGCGTGCATGATGGCGCCCATTGTGTACTGTAACGCAGATGAAAAGATGACAGGTGGTGGGAGGGCGCTGGATCTTTTGAGACTTGTCACGTTGTTCCGGTTTACGAGCCAATGACAGGAGACACACACGCATCCACATCAAAGTTTATTACAGTTCATCACCTCCCCACCTGCAGTGTAATGACATTTAGCCAATCCGATAAAAATCCCAGGAAACCTGTGGGTATAAATCAATGCCTTCCCACCTTTCCAACTGCTGTGCACATTTATTATTAAAGCCTCCACATGATTTTTTGATCGAGCGCGCCTGCTCTTATGACACGTATGTGTATGTTTGTTTTCTGTTTAATTTGGCTTGGAGGCAGAAAACGAGCAGACATACAGAGACAGTCCTCACATAAACACAGACAAGCATCAGGCAGTGCAGTAACAACCTCCATCCCAGCTTCACGGAAAAAGGGATCAGTGTGTATCTGTGCTGACAAGCAGTTTAGCTAAAATCCCATTCGTTTCATCTAAACAACTCGGCTAAAGAGTAGGGTCTGCTGCAACCTAGAAGAGGGGCTACAGAAGCTCCACCTGTCTGGGACTGTGGTTTGCAATGTCTTTTTTTTCCCCACATCTGGCAATCTCATGTTTCCATTGCTCCCACAAGGCAGCTTCCAGTCTAATCTTATACAGGTGCACAGTTAAAATAGCGTCCAATATATGGTGTAATCACAGAGGCAGATTTGCTTCTGTGTCATGGCGAGTGTGGAAGCTTGCATGCGTGCCTATTGTGGGAATTGAAGACTCTGCTGTGTGCTTGTTAATGCAGTCAGTGACTACCCTCTGCAGGCAGTTGGAGTGAATGCCACAATGGAGTGGAGAGAGCAGCAAACGTGGAGTCGAAATGAGTCGAGATTTCAACAGGAAATGATGCTGGAGGTTTAAATGCTGCAGAAAAATTGCATCCCAAATAAAGACGTAAATAAATAAATTTATGCATGATTGTTTTCGGTTCATTTTGACTATTAATGTTTTAAATTTCGGTGCTGAGTGGGTACACATTTCATTTTAGAACCAATGATGATGCCACTGATGAGCTCCATGCTGCTTTTTGACAACTTACCAAAAGTCATTATTGATAATGAGCCATCACGAGGCGCAAAAACATTATCAAAGGGGAAATATGTTTTTTATTGTGGCAATGCTGCACATGTTTATGCTGATAAGCAGAAAATTGTTTTCATGTGTAAATTCAGACCGTTTTCCACTTACTGTAGATTCTAATGTACAGTAAACATTACATCTTTTAGTGCTTGCACACATTCTAAATTTCTATGATCCACGAAAGAGTTCACTGCTGTGATTGCAGGTTGTTCAATATGATCATTAAAGAAGCAAACATTTGACAGAATGAAGGAAAGACTGCACAATAAAACCGTCAACAAACACAGAAAGCAAACATATCAATACCATTATGGATGTGTGGAAACGACATGCATTTCCATCTCTGAAGACCGGAGGTACATCAAGCTCTATTCCCAGTAGGTCAAACTGAAACAACTGAAGTACTTCATTGCTGCACATCAAAAGCAATCCACCATAAATTAGCTGCTGAAAGACAACAGACAGTTTCCTATTGAGGTAAATGTGCTCATGTTAAAAACATTTCCTGCACTACAATCCTGCAGAGGCATCACCACTCACTGGACTTTTTTTTTTTTCTGTTCTATTTCTTGCCAATCACAATGATGTAACTCAATGCCTTCAGGTGCCGACTGCAGACGTTGTAAGGATCCCCTGCTGAGGTGTAGACTGAGTATTAGAATAAAGAAAAAAGGGAATTCAAGTGACTGAATGTGGGCCTGATTCAAATCAAAAGTATGTTATCCATAGTAACGCCTCAGCCAAAAGAATGATGAAGAAAAGTTTATCAAAAGGACAAATCAGAACTAGTGCAGCAGAACTACACCAACATGCTGCAACCTGAGCAGCGATATTTTAAGTGGCTGGTGCCAGATAATTGTTTTGTAAAAATGTCAGATCTACTGGAATTTTCCCACACAACTAACTCAGATTTACAAAGGGCTGTTTGAAAACATCCAGTCATGTTAACAACGATACCTTGTTGATGTCAGAGGTCATACGAGCAAAGGCACGCTGGTTGAGGATGACAGATGAACACTGAGCAAGTGAAACCCTAAAGATGGGCTACAGGAGCAGAAGGCAACACAACATGCAACTAAAAATAGGGGGAAAAAATCTGTGATTGAACAACAAAAGAGTCTCTCATCAGTCAGATGGTCAGAATTTTAAACAAAAACAAAATCATTGATTCCTCCCGCCGTGCAACAACACCCCGGGTTGGTGGTGGCAGTGTGATGGCATGGAGGGAATTTTCTTATCACACTTTGAGCATTTTTTTCAGACACCACAGCCTTTGTAAGTATCAGCACCAACCATTTTGCCTTCTTTGTGACCACAGCGTACACATCTTCTGATGGCTACTTTCAGTAGGATGAAGTCAACACAATGAGTTCACAGATGTCAAGCATGAGGACCTTTGAGCAAAGATTGATAAAATGGGTGAGCAGAAGACAAATTTGCATTCTGTTGAATCTATGTCAAAATGTTAAGGCAGTTCTGAAGGCAGAAGAAGGTTCACCCTCGTACTAAAAGAGATTTTACTATATACTATATTTTTCTTTAGAAGCTCAGTTTGTGTTAAGAAACACTTCCAAACACGGAATATACTTTATTTTCTTCTCCCTGATAAAACTACACACACTCGTCCGTCTCACAGCCGGATTTGTCCACAGCCCTGCATCTGAACACATGTTAACTACGGAGGTCAGCTGGATGCTGTGGGTCTCTCTGCTCTGTTAAAAAGAAGAATCAGCTTATTAAAAAGTGAACTCAAGAAGAGGCATTCATGCTCCACCCCCCACTGCACACTAACATTTCACTAAACTAATTAGCAACTTGGGCCAGAAGTCGTTGTCAATGAGGGGAAACAACATATTTCACCCCGTCAGCTTCTACCAGTGGCCTCGGCTGACCTTTTGATACTCCATTAGAGTGTACACCCAAAGGTGTCAAAGTGAGACGTTTTCCAGCCTCCCTGTGACAACATCTGCAGCCGCTTGTTTTCGACTGTGGAACGCACCGCTCAGACGGCTTTCATCTTGCCAATTTTATGATCACACCTTAGCGCTGATGAGTACAATCATTTGACATGCAAATAGCAATTACTATAGATTCACTTCAGCCGACACTCGACGGCACTCGCTTTTCATCCTCCTAGTTTTCTGTAATCACAACCGAGGATGGCGCTTCTGCTAGACATGAAGTTGTGATCCAAAAAAAAAAAAAAGAAAGAAAGAAAAAACGAAGATGGGGTGGGAAAGACTCCGAAGGTTACCGGATATTTTTTGGTGCATCTCCTTAAAAATGCAACTTACTGATTACTAACCCTGCACCGTCGTCTGACTTGGCAGGCTAGACCTTTGATTGGAAGAGAGACTGCCATAATCACAAGTGTATGATTATGGCATTAGGCCGGATTCTTCACATCAGAATTTGCAATCAAGAAATTGGTGTCGGGGATCGATACGGCGCAGCACCTCATCTGATGGCGGAGGGAGACACGGAGATGCGTGCAGGAGAAGGAGTCTTGCGATCAATTAGGAAGCGGCTGGCACATACAGACATTACTTTTAATCTTCTAATGCATCTGCACAAAGACCTGGGGCTGAGCGTTTGTTGGCTTCTAAGAGGAAGGAATCGATCCTTTTTGCACGTCTCGACGCCAGTTTGTCCTGGGCCGTTTCAGCAGCGTTTAAAACATAATGAAAGGAGGGAGTCTAAATCCGCTTACCTTCACCTAAGTGAAGAAACTGTATTTGCTGTCACACTTTGGGTGAGACTGAAACATTTTAATCCTTTGAAATAGTTTCTAATACATCTGAATTCCTAGTTAATCTCTCCGATGTGCTGTGGTCTACTGCAGAGCTGGAAGCTCACCTGCTGTGATGACATCCTGTTTTATCAGGCTGATATTTCAGGCACACAAAGGAAGGAAGACTCGACTGTTTCATAATCAGATGTAGGGGTGATAGAAATTTGAAATACGTGCAAAGACATTATTTGCTGACAAACTGCAGCAGAGTGGGTGCGATCGTTTAACTTTAAAATCCAAACTGCTGTGACTAGATTCCTGCTGCAACTGTGGTGAAAATGTGAGTCTGTGTGTTGCATACAGTCCTTATCAGTGTAGTCCATGTGGAGTGTGTGGCTCATCCAATTAATCAGACATCATTTAAACCAGCCGGCCTGGTGACAGGGGACCCAATCACTGGTGAAAAAAGTCATTCCCAACATTCCTACTCCAAGTCCGCCGCTCTAATGTGCTGTGGCAACCTCCTAACTATTCAATTCCAGACCCAGACCCCCACAGTTTACACAGTCCCCTAGCTTCTTCCCAGTCCCCCACACTTCACATTCATTAGACCCCACACCTCTATCAAAGGCAGAACGGAGCAAAACTGCTGCTCCATCTCATGTCTGAAACTTGCCTCGAAGGGAGAGGAAAGTGGGAGAGGGAGTGCAGACTGTCTGCAGAGAGAAAAGGGGAAAACGAGCCAGTGATGAGCGAGTGGAGGAAAAACTCAACGTCTTCCTGAGTTTAGCCTGAAAGGGGAGGCTGAAAATGAGCATTTGATCTGAGCAAATGCTTCGTCTCTATGACTTCACTCACCTCCTGTTCTCCTACCTGCAAAGAACCGTTTGGACATTGTAGCCGAATAACTAGAGATGCACCAAGTTTAACATCTCTGACAGCTGGAAGCTCATCAATATGATCTACATCTGATAAATGAATGAAGCTCATCAAAAACAGCATTTGCAGTGCTGGCTGAGTTTACTGACTGAAGAAGCCTCGAAGGGAGTCGTTTATATTGTCAGTGATCCATTTAAAATTAAGTTAGAGACATAAGAAACTACAACACAACTATTCTTTGACGTAATGAAATGGGTTATTTAGGGTGCATTCACACCAGCCCTGTTTAGTGGCTTTAATCAAACTCTAGTTCGCTTGCCTAGAAAGTCCAGTTTGTTTGAGGAGGTGTGAATGCTCTATTGAACTCTGATGTGGACCAAAAACAGCTAACTCTGGTCCACCTAAAAACCTACTAGCTCTCGGCGTGGTTCAAATGCACATGTAAAGGCCAAGTGGAACGGACACTGCCCCAAAAGGGTTTCTGGGTAGAATGCCCAGGAAATATAACCATAATAAATGTGAGTCTAGCGCTAGCGAGAGAAATAGCTGGTTGCTATGCAATTCAGGTTAAAGTGTTACATAAATCAGGGTTGAAAATTGGCCATAATTGCTCTTATTACTACTGAACACAAAGCAAATCACTGCATCTTCATTGCTGTATGCAACTTTTTATGCTTTCTACTAGTGAAAAGTTTTGTATTTGGAGAAAACAACTTATGAATCAACAATCACAGGTTCTTTTCAGAACAGTACAAGAAGGGCACAACTACAAATCCGCAGTTCAAGGGAAAGGGGTTTGTTTGGCAAAGCTGTAGCCATCCTCCACTGCGAACTGAATGTAAAGTAACTTGCATAAAAGGAGTTCAAGGTTAAGGGTCTGGCAGGAACATAAAATCCACTTAATGACAAAAAAAATACTTAAGGCATTTGGCAGATAATTTGATGAATTTGTCTTCTACTAGAAAAAGAGAGAAAAACAAAGTGTCGCGCCATAAGTTTGCCTTGACTTCAGTCCACAAAACAGCTCAAGAAGTAAATAAAGCGTTACAAGAAAAACTTCTCTGAAGATATAGCTATACATATTCTCATACAGCTGTAGTTTATAGAGTGGGTATGTGTGTGCAGCAGACAGTGAAAGAAAAACTAATCCCACTGACAGACTCTAAACCTGACCTGAACAGTGACCCCAAACAGCAGCAGACCATGTAGAGAGAGATGGACAAGCTGGCAGGAAGCCTGAGCTCGCCAACATCGTCTCCTTTTCCAAGCATTCTCAAAGGCTGACAAAGCTTTCGAGATGCTGCGGAGATTTTGAGACCAGCAGCGCAGAATCGCCACCCCCGCACATTGCTAAGAAGTACGGAAAAATGTTCTGTCCTGCAGCAAGAGAAAGTTTTTAACTTTGAGGATTCTGAACAATGCGACGACCGAAAAGTTAGGAGCAGAACAGAAAAATGAGTCGAGGAAACAGGTTGATGGAGACAGTAGATTTTAATATATTGAGATGTTATATAACTGAACCATCATGAAAACAGATGACTGCAACAAACCTTTACAACTCAAAAAAATATATACATTTTCAATTCTAATTGGTATTAAACAAGACCACTCTCCAACCATCTGGATTATTTCCATTTGAAAATGTGATAATTCCCTAACTTAGTGCACATTTATGAACTTGTAAATTTGCACCAAGTTGGAAAAATCAACTTGAACGCCTTCTGAATTTGGGCTTCCCATTCAGAAAGTTTGAAAATGTTTCTAATGCCAGCTTTCAGAGGCAATATGGCTGCTTCTCGCATAGTAGTAGCAGCAGGTTTATTGTACAAGACACACTTGTAAGAGTGTGTCCAAAACTAATGTTTTATTTATAACCTGCCATTCATGTTTGCTTTTGGAAATTAAAGCTTAAAACGATGTTCATAAGTGGTATTGTGTGAATAATGGATACTCCGGCGTTGCCACATTGGAATCCCAACGTTTCCGACTATGTTAGCTTGAATGCTATTAACTTGAGGTTGATGTCATTCTCAACTCAGAGTTTCGATTTGAAGGTAAATTGAATGAAGTATTTAAGTGGCTCCATATTTACAGCAGTATGAATATGTTTGAAGAAAGTAGAGGAGATGGAGATTTACTGTGAGTCGTGATCATTAACTTCCAAACTAACAGTGTGCAGTGAAAGAACGTAAAGAGTTTCTGTGAGTTACTCGAGTTTCAACCACAGTATCCCAATTAAGAGCTGCAAGACAGAGGAGGTTACATGGGTTGGAAAAAAAAAATTATGAACCCTGATGATATAAACGGAAAGATGTGAATAAATATAGTTTCAACAGAAAAAAGCAAATGCATGATTTAACTTTTATATTGACATTTCATGCATGATGCTGCAGCTACCTCATTGACTAATATGTAGTACTGTTTGGTTAGAAATTGTTTAATGTAGAAGCAAAAATATTGTATTCAAATAAATTTACAGAAATGTCAACATAAAAGACGCACAAATCAGTTTTCCTGCATACAATTCATAATTGAATATATATACATTTTCTTTTTTTACATTAATTGACAGACAAATATTCAGACGGATGGAAAGTCTGTTGGAAGGATGAAAACAAATGAATGGATGTTTGAATGGGCAAATGTTTGGATGACAATCAGACGACCAGACAGACATTTGGTTGACTGGATAATGGTCAGACCAAGATTTACGATGGATAAACATAAACATATAGATGAACAAACGGATGGATGGCTGGATGAATTGATTGTTGAACAAAAACACTGAAACATACAGAAAAAAAAACTTTAAACTTTACAAATGAAGACAAAAAGACAAAGCCAGAAAAATCAACTACAACCTAGAGGGATGTTTTTTTTTCTAACTGCAGGGAAACAATGTAATTTTTTTATGGACAAAGTGTCATAAAAGAGCATAATTTTTCATAGTGATGAAACGACTGAAGTTATATATTAGGTGCAAATGCATTAATAATATAAAAAGCAGACTAGATGTAACTAAATGTGTCATCTTCAACAAATTGTTTAATGTCCCCTTAGACTTGCATGTCAACTTGTTTTGATTTGCAGTTCTTGTACTGTTCCATTTCTGCTGTTTTAATTTATTAACACTGCAATGCACATAGTCACATATTTGATAGAGCACAAATCTCCAGCTTCTTAACAAAAATAAATAAAACTTCAACACAAACCCTTGTTTTCAGTTGTCAATTGTGCATTTCGGCTCCTACAAAAGGTTATAAAACTTGAAAGTTGTCAGTACCAGAGGCAGATTATATTCCCACAGAGGTCGTTGGATCGAGAGGTCGTCCTTCCTAATTATCAACACAAACTTAGAATACATGCCAAGTGATGCGACTCAATCACACGCCAGCTTTAGCAGCTAATTTATTGCCCTTCAAGCAGCAGGCAAACCGTACCAGCACACTGACGCAGGTGAACATTCACACAGATGTGCATGGAACATGCTTATCTGTCAACCTACATCAGTGCAAAAGGAAGTGCAGTCTGTCGAGTAAAAGAGTTACCAGCTGAAAGATGTGTACCTGCCTGACTTGATTTTCACCTACCATCTAGAGGGGGAAGTTAATGAGGTTATTCAATGGTTCTGTTGCTGGTCTCCTCCAGCCTCTGTTCACATTCTTATTTCCTACAAAGTCAACAGGAAATATCTGGGGCATCCTTTCTTTATAAACAAAGTCATCGAGGAACCAAATGGACAGAAGCAACGCAGCGTGAAGTCACAATGACATAGCACACAATAACAAGCCATTTCTCATACATTAAACTACAAGAATATCAGAAATAGGGGGCATAAATGCTGGCAATAATAATAATAAAAAAGAAACAAGGCAAGGCAAAGTCAGCATGTGAGCTGTCAGAAATCAGGAACTAGGCTGAATCATTGGGTCTGACACTGAGGGACTAAAAGCCCATGTTCACAACAAGGTCACACTGAGGACACGAGATGGAGTGAACCCACAACAAGGGCTTCAAGCTATTAGCCGAGTTCCATGTAAACTCACTTTAGATATAGTTTGTTACAGAACATGGCAAGGTCAGTTTTATCTTTTTCTTTTTTTTTTTTTACTAATTTAATGTAAAATATTTTTAATCAAGATAAAATCCACCCTACCCAATAATGCCTTCATGAGCATAGGTCTCTGGTGACATGACAGGAGGCATAAAATCTGAGTTTTGTTGAGAACGTCCATCTGCATTTTTCATTTTTTCATGTTTTTTTATTATTATTTATTTTTATTTGCAAAATTTCATTGAAATTTGTCCTTCAAAAGATGAATACTGTTGGGTTGCAGAAAAAAAGTTTGACTCAAGAGAAACAAGAGGCAGTCGGTGATGAAGGCCATGAAATATCATTAAAGTGGAGCAGTTTGTAGCACTGTCGACTTGCAGCAAGAAGGTCCTGGATGTCACATGGTCACATCTGCGAGGTTTTAGTACCACTAAAACCCCTGCTACCAACATAGTGACTGTCTGGATATTTAGCGACTTCTCAGACGAAATCAGAATTAGCAAGTGATGCTTTTTAAAGATCAGTGATTGGTCGGAAAACTGCAATCGCTGCGTCGCAAGTATTTTCGGTTTTAGTGGGAAAAAGCGTTTCCCAGCAGTGTCTAGTTCTACCTGCTGAACCAGAGCGACCTTAAGATGTTGCGACCATCAGCTTATAACCGGAAATCATTGCGTAAGACTTTTCAGCACACACGTTTACAAATGTGAAGGGGGCTACAAAAAAATGCTAACCTTCCCTATGCAATTATTACTGTAGTAATACAATCTCTGAATTATTAAGTTGGTGTTACAATGGCCTAACCTCATCCAATCATACTGGTGTGATCTATAATTCAACAAGGGCTGCTGAGGTTCCCTTATTATTACCAACACACTAGAATGCCAAATGAGCCCAGTACTCAACCTCACTTTTTGTCACTCCATCAGTCTATCTCTTTCATTCTCTCGCTCTCCGTCCGTCTGTCTGTCTGTTTTTGTGATCATCTATTTCTGAACTTAACAGCACATATTCATTCAACATTCCCTTTTTACGACCATTTTCCGTTAAATATATCCTGACCCGATAAAAACATCATTAGAAGTCACATTTTATTCTTAGGATATTCTGCAATCACATCAATGATGAGTCTAAACAGCGCGATAGAGAGCAAAGGGAGAGTACGTCATGGCAAAGTCTGTTTGATCATCCTCCAAATTACGTCTATGACAATACCCAAGTTGTTTTGCAAAGAATCAGCAAGAGAATATGCAAATAGGGACTGCCGCACTGCTCCTGTATGTACAGCCTAGGCAGAGGGAGGAAAAAAAAAAAATTGCATTGTGGTGCTTTCTTGTTTTGAATTTCAAAGGGAAAGCAAAAATGGCCAAGGCTTCTCTTTATAACCCCAGGCATTAATTCTGCATATTACAATCAATTATAGAGATCTGAATCGCAGATTTATCTATGGAGAGAACATCTGGAGAGGAGCACTTCAATGAGACTATTGTATTAAAACAGGAACTCCGCTGTAGGAGGAAAAAAAAAAAAAGAAAAAAAAAGAAAATATACACCACAAGTAAAGTCAGCAAGAAACGACTCCTGGAAAAAGAGAGGCAAGGTTCGGGGTGCAATTAGGACAGAGGAGACAGCCGACAACTCCCTGATTGATTGCGTTGCACAGTCAGTAACAAGCTGCCAACACATGAGCGCAGAGAGCCAAAGAAAGCATCGCATACCTCTATATTAAGATTTAAAAACGGGAAAATATACTCAGACATGTAGTCTCATAGAACATTGTCTAAGCACAACATAAATTAAGCGTTAGCAGCTACAACTTTCTAATAAGGTTTCTTCCATATGCAGAAGCAGAAGAACTCGACACGAAAATAAATGTTACAAACACAAACCTCAGTGTATGTCGTTAAAATGTTATGTCGCACGCCAAAACATAATCCTGTCATAGACAGAGTCCAGTCAGTTATCTGAAAAGTGTGGTGTACCCTCGTTGTTATTTGTAGAATCAACTTTTCTTTGCGAAGTAACTCAGGCTCCATCAAACTGGAAGGACAACATCTGCACAGCAATTTTTAGATTCATTTCTGAACTCTGACTAGGCCAAAAAAGAGAAAAGAATTAGCATTTCTACATTTGTTTTGTATAAATGCACAATAGAAATGTATTTAGGCTAGCTTAGGTTATCATTTCAAAACCTAAACCAGCTTCAAGCATTTCAGATCGATATCCAGACCTGTCTGTCATATTTATGATTCTGTTTGTTCTCTTATGTTCTTTAAGAAACCTCTGGGACCTTCACAGAGAAGACACACTTCACATAAAATTCAAATATGTTTTTTTAAATGCAACCAAATATCCTACAAAACATAAAACCACATAGAGCTGTACGCTACATGTGCTCCTCCATAAGTGAGTTCTTTGTGCTCCAAGTTTTAATAATTAAACCGACAGAGTTCAGTCAGCTACCAGGTGGGGCACATCTCTCATCTATCCACATTCCTACAAAGATCTACAGAGACAAAGTAGCATTAATAAAAGCTTTTAACAGGACAAGGCCAGAGTGAGAGCAGAACCTTTGCCCAAAACAGGAGACCAGAGGCCTGAACATACTCCCCATTCATTGTTCTGCAAAGATCTGGCAAGGCTGCAGCCACAGGCCAGGGAAATGTGACAGTTCCCCCCCTCACATATCAGCTCTCCAAGGGTGTAGAAGCTGGATTGTACACCAAGTTCAAAGAGATGTGATGGAGTGCTTATGAAATTCTGGGGCAGCGGCAAGGGACAGGGAGAGAGAGAGAGAACGAAAGCCTCTGATCCACAAAGGCAATTCTCAGTATATGAACATGCAACACAAATGTGTGCCAGCGCATCGATTGGCAGGATGTACGTCAAAGAGCTGCCCAGCTCCTCTTCACAGATTCAAATGTGGATCTGTATTTCGCTTGGGACTTAAATGTCTGGACTTACTCTGGGTGCCCAGGTTCTTTCCTCAGTGATTTATGGATATATCACATTTTGATACAAGATGGAACTCTCCCATAGAACATCTTTACCAAAATTAATGCTTTTTTGTTGTTTTTTTTTAATCAAAAAATCTTTCATATAAGTCCTAAAACACAAACTTTGGGGGGAGAGAAAAAAAATCCATAAAAATTGCTCTTAATGTAGCATGATTTCATAAAAATTTATTATAATGGCTTTTGCTAGAAGTGGTGATATTTGAAGTGGCTCACTGCCTATGTCACCCTTCCACTAGGGGGCACCGAAAGAGCTAAAATAAAAAAAAAAAGTGATTTGTCAGCTGCCCCATTCGTGCATTTTTGTATTGTATATTTATGTGTCCACTCAACAAGCATTAGGCCAAGATCTAGTCTAAGGATTTTGATTTTTAACTAAGACCTGAATTGGGTAATTGCAGTTTGTGATGTAGAAACAATATTTTATTTTTGGACATACAAAAAAGATGTATAGAAAAATTAGGTACAGTTCTTAGACCATTTGAGGCATCACCTCTTAAACTGTGCTGCATCTGTGCTAAGCAGACGATTATGTAGTTACAACCATCACAAATTTGCCAGCGCATCTATCAGCGCCAAATTACTTTTGGTGTAGGAAGTGTGATGATATGGGGCAGCGTTTCCTTCCTGGACATGAAAGGCTCGTCATCACTCCATTAAATCTCAGTGGAAAGAGGCATTGTGATGAGATTATGCAACAAGTGGCTAATTTGGGACCAAAACCCTGATATGGAGGTCTGACCCTCCCAAAAATGTCAATAATTAAATGACTTGATGAAGTAAATAATGTGCCATTATATTTTTTTATTGCAGCCAACAAATAAAAGATACATACGTTCCCATCTCAAATTAATATTCGTTTTTATTTTCAACAGTATTTATTAAACATTACCATTACTTAATTTCCCGTTTGGTTCCTTTTCTATTTATTACTTTTTTCTAATTTTTTCATGTTTTGCATTATGTTTAATACATGTATTGTCACATTTTATTTCATTTCTTTCCATATTCTGTATTTAATTAATTAATTAATTTATTTTTTTACTTAGTCACTTTTTATTACACATTGATTTATCTTACAATGTCTTCTGCATTTTCTCCCCTCCCGTTTTCAAAAGTGGTTCCCAGCAAACTCAATTTTCATTCATGTATAAAGGCAAATAATCAAACTTCTTAATGGTATGAAACACATTTTAGGAACCATTGTACAACAAGAAATAAATTTGCAAACTATGTTTGGTAACGACTATAGTGTTTTAGCTTGCTAGTCGCTAAAAAGTAATTTTAAGCTCCCTAAACTCAGCAAATTGAGTTTTTCAGTGCTCCGTTAAAAATATAAAAAACCCAAAGCCACCCATTCGGTGTGTTAAGTGCTTCAGTCTTGAAAGGAAAACAAAAGACACAGACAATCACCAGCACACCCTGAGAAACAAAAAAAAAAAAACAAATGAACGCACACGCTCTCACACAACCATGCGGGAACAAACGAACACACATAAGCCAGCTTACCATCTCTCTGCGGACAGGAGGAACACTCCCGCCACATCATTTCAGAGTGCTTTTCATCACAGTGTGACAACGTGTCAGCTCCAGTCCCTGTCACTACGCCACACTGCATTGATATTCGCCAACTGTGCAGCAGCCTGGGACACAACACAGCCATGCCAAAAATATGACACCGAGGGAATAACTTTCCTGCATTTACTTGCCTACAAACACACCCACGTGCTCATACTGATACTGTTACATCTGTGCACAATGATGTGCATGCACTTCAATTAGAACCCTTGCATGACGTGCACAAGCTACATACCAGCTGTAACTAGCTGGTTCAACGACAGTTTGAAGGACTTGTTTGCTCTCAGTCACCTGAAATGACGATATCACTGCCTTGATGCGCTAAACCAGGGATTCTTCCTTAAACACCTGTCAATTAGACTTATGAACCGATGTATTGATCGCCTGACCTGGTGCCAGCTCTGCATATTTATCACATAAACAACACACAAAATTTGCTATTTAGCACCCACTGACATTTACACCGCCAGAGGCAAAGAACAGGAGACCTGGGGCAGAGCAGGGACAACAGAGAACTGTAGTCTGTGTGTATGTTTTTGGCAGGAGCACCATAATGTGATTTAATTGCAGTTATTTTTTTTATTTATTTTTTTTATCTACGATTGGAAAACGCTGCAATGAAACAATGATCTGTGGTTCCAAACAAAAAGATAACAGAGGCTGGTAAATATTTTTTTATTGCATCGCCCCATCGTGTGGATATTAGGAGTTCCACTAATGCATTTCTATAGCACTCGGCTGCAGTCTAAAGTATGAATCATTGATGATCTCCCTTGATGTGGAGGAGGCTATGAAATTGATGAGGAATCCAACGGGCAGCAGAGTAAATCTGCTCTACAAATATTGCCTGCACTGGAACACCAGGTAAGCATGTAATGAAATTTCTAGTGCGGTATAGCTCTGCACAAGAGTGTGATTATGCGCCCTCTCTTTTGGCTTGCTCTGTATCTCCCGCACAAACATAGCCTTGAGTGTGAATACAAACACGCCGGCTGGGGAGATGCATTCAGCGAAGCAATTAAACATCCCTGCGCGTCTGCATACAAACTATCAGCCAAATCTCACTCCACAGGTACCCACTGTTGAGAGCCGGTGGTGTGGATTAATCCATCCCTGTGTGTCCGAGCTGCATGGCTGCTCCAGTGGCCCGGACTACTGGGCTTGTTAAAGTTGATTTATTAGGCCTCTGTTTACTTTGGCTTTCCCAGGCAAGGCAAGGTCAACAATAATGGTCCTCTGAATGGGAATAAATTCTGACCTGGATATATATGGCCAGCACTGCTTCTCTCCAGCAACCTTTCATAGCATGCAAGATCAAATCACAGTCCCCCCCTCCTCCCCACTCGTGCGTACACACCCACACAGTTTCTGTCCCTTAATAACTGAGGCATCACTCAGAAACATTTTAAATTGGTGTCCCTTCTGCGGCTGCTTTTTATTTGCTCTGTAGGCTTCCTTCCTCTCCCCCCGTTTTCTAACACAGATATTACATCTGTAGTGAACGGCCATTGCATCAATTAAGGGCTTAATTTTTTTTTACATAGCCAGAGGAAGGAAGATGCAATATGGATAAAAATATTCAGCATACAGAAGCTGCTGTAGCTTGCTAATAAGGCGCAACAGCACACCTGCCTGCTGATAAAACACTGTAACAGAAGTTGAAAATCTCACCCTAGATCCAAGGCTGACAAAGCAATAAATTTGAGCAGCTCCTGAGTTTTTATACAACGGTAGGAGAGGGAAACAGCTTTGTCTCTTTATTCATTATTAACTGTGAGGCAGGACATATACAAGAAATGTTTTCCGATGAGATGCTGCATGAATTGAGTTGCTTCCCACGTTATGCAGGTTACTGTGATACAAACAATAGTTACATTGTAAACTTTTTGTTTCCTGCTGATCCATCTCACTTCACGTTGCAAAGCAATAGAGAACAAGCTAAGGGATTCCCTCATTTTTTAAACATGAAAAGAAGCAATGTATGTTTGGAAAAAACAAAAAAAAAAGAAAAGAAAAAAGTTATTAAAGAAAAACAGATGGTCACAGAAATATTTTATTTTACAGGTAAAACCTCTGCAGAGACTTTCGTGATAATTTTACCGCAGCACCCACTCTGCTTACCTGTGGACAAGCATAATGCGGGTATTAAAAATCCCCATAACCATGCTTTATGAGGCCAGCGCTGAATCTTTGGTGGACTGTGAAAGAAAATTGTTTGCTTTTCAAAGAATGAAATGAGGATGTAAATAAAAGAACAGGGAAAATAAACAAGTATCGATGTAACTTTAGTCTGCGTTTGCTCCTCTTATTACAGGGTAGCTCACCTCAAATGAGTCACTGCTGCCTTGAGGAAAATCTAATATGAATAAATAAGGACCATCAAGTAAGCTTTCTCACAAAAAAGGGGCTTTGACTAGGCATCGCTATCCAGTGCAAGTTTCTTACTTTTAATGACTTAAATTACTTTTAATTTAAATGCATGGAGACTCTGAAAAGAAAAAAAGAAAAAAAACATTTAATATTTCAGTAATAATGACAAAATCCCTATTCTGAACTTTTAATGTGTAGAAAAGCACCACTCAGAATGTTGTGGTTCATTTCAGGATGTCCAGTTTTCATCAGTGGTGAGGAAAAGTAAGTAAAAGTGTATAACTGACCAACATGTACTCTAGTAAAAGTACCACGTTAACATTTTTACTTGAGTAAAAGTAAGTACTATTTTCAGTTAGAGTACTTGTTAAATGTATTCCCTATTAGTCTGAAATTTCACCAAGTGTGCCTAATGTAAGCATAGGCAAAGGTGACACCTGAGTCTCCATGAGTCGTCATTGAACCAGTTCAAAATTTATAACAGCTTAAGTTACATCTATTTTATAGGAATTGCTTATTTTAAGGAACATTCTTATGACTCCTCTCTCTTTTTTTTAACAGATCATGCTGCTGTGAAAAGCCTTTTACACATTTTTATAAACATGGAGGGAGAAATGCATATATAAATGAAAAAAATGGGGGGGAAAAAAACATCACACTGTTTTGTACCCATAAAATCAAATAAGGCAAAGAGGATGTAAAAAAAAAAAAAAAAAAAACACCAATTTGGCTGTGAGTAGTTTCTACCTTATCAAATGTCAAAACTTTTCCCACCGACATTCATCACAATTTTTGCTGTGTCTAATGAAGTAGACAACATTAGGGGGAAAAAAGGGCACATGTGTATCCGAGGTGATTTGTCATGATTGTGACGTGTTGGTGAGAAGCTCAGCTCAGAGCTCTTTGATTCAGTCATTAGCCCATCTGTGAGGCTGATGGCATAAACTTAAAGTGGAACCCCAACTCCTCCAAATCCTCCCTGTGTTCCTTCATCACAGAGCAAAGTAATCCAGTAGTAACCAAACAAGAAGCTATTTAATATTCTCCACAGCACTGAAAATGTTTTATAATGCCTCAGAGACACATCGGTCAGATTACCATAAACCTCTGTACCAATATGCTTAGTTTAATTTTAAGAAATTAACTCTTGCCTGGAGTGCACCTCCAAGCTCAGACGGGCTGCATGTTGACGCCACCAGAGCTTGCTCATCAATAGCAGCACGCTGCGCCGATTTGTAAGAGTTCCTTGTGCATTTAATATCCCTCTGAGAAAATTGCTACACATGTAATATTGTAGTCTGTAATAATTTAATTTCCCCCTGTGAAATATTTAGATGTAAAACAGATAGCTTTTGGAGTAAATTAATAACTTTAAACAACTGTTCTATAACTGGAAAAATGCTAATAGGTACAAATGCATTTTCACAGCCTGAAGGGATTTCAGTCTCAGTCTGCAGTTTGACTGGAAAGCCACCCACTGACTGGATTTAGTACGTCGGTGCCATTAATAAAACATATAGAGTTCTACTCGGCATACCTTTACCTAAAGAACAGAAAACTGAAAAGTATGACTTTCACAGTGCTATAATTAATTACCATGTCCTCACTGTGACGAGGCCATTACAAACCGCTGCAAGGCTTTGTTCTTTTAAAGTCTGACCTATGGGCATATCTGCAGCAACAGCAGCTCTTCAAAGTTTTACTCACAAGTTCTGCACGAGCATTAAACATTCAGCCCTTTAATTGCCTTTCCACGTACAACCAAGCACTACATATGCACCCCTATCTGCCTCATTTAGAACAGTCTTCCGCATGAATCAACCATTTTTGCTCCAACAACTAATGTGATGTGTTTTCTCCAACTTGAGAGGCTGGGATGATTGTAAGTGAGCCTCCCTCCAGTCATTAGATCATGCTAAACCAGAACTCTTGAAGCGGAGAGCTTTAACACCCCATAAATACTCCACTCAGTCAACGCCTTTGATGAGCCTTTTGATATGCCTTCACTCCATTAGGTAGTCAGGACGAATATTGAAAAGCATAAAAAAAAGAAATAAAGTCGACTCAATCTAACCTGTACAATATCCTCCAATCAAAGAAAGTCTTTAGAAGTACTTGCCTGTTTCGATGCAGAGTACGCAGCACCGTCACATGAAATTGTTAGTTTACTTTTGATAAAAAGTGGTGAAAATTTTAAAAGGTTTGATCACTTGGAATGCTTTTTATCGCTTATTATGGATGTCTAAGTTAATCTGTGATTGTGGGGCAGTAATCTGCCATCACTATTCTGTTGTTGACGATCTGCCTCAGGACTGACTGCTCAGATTACCGAACCCGAAGGAACAGATGTCTGACGTTTAAGTGACTGAAATTAAGTGTATGAGGACTAACTGGTGCTTTTATGAGGTCTGTCTGCTCAAGTTATTTTATCAGAGCTCTGATTGAGAACCTATAAAGTATTTACACAGACAGTCCTGTTTTATATGACATTATAACTACTACTTTACTTATGAAGTACTTTAAAACAACAACAGCTGCAGCTGTACACATAGAATCAATTCAACATTCAAAATATGGAATGAATAAAGGAAAACATACAATAAAAAAAATCAAAACAGAAAGTAAGAGCAAATGCCTCAAAGTGTGTCAAAGGCCAAGAAATCAAACAGTGTTTTAAGAAGCATTTTAGAAGTGGACAATAAAGGAGCAACACCAAAACTATTACTGATAACTAAAAACAGCTAAGCTGCAACTAGAGGATATTCCTGTGTGAGCCACTGACATATTAAGAGGAAGTTTTATTCAACACACAATTTACTGGAATCACATTAAAATATGCCATCAAGTCACATCAGAACAGAGTGTTATTTATTTTATACATTACGTGATTGTTGCGAGCAGTGATGTTTCTTGTGACGCCAGTAGCTCCACCCAAACTGTACTGCAGCATTGTCCTATGGAGCTACAACTGAACGGTGCCAGGAATGGCGTGCTGACTCGAGCCATATCACTCAGTGAAAATGAGGCATTAGTTAACCTGTTGGAGCTGCTGTCCTCGAGGACATAAGGAATAACAGGTATTCTGCCAAGAAAAGCAAATAGCTAAACTGCAATGTTTAGTATTTTGGAGAGCGAATGAAGTGGGCCACAATCACACCACTGAAGCACAAAAAGGCTAATGAAATGTACTATTATTTTAATGCATTTTAAAGCTAAGTAGCCTTCAAGCACTTACACTGGACTGATTTTATTTATTTCATCATAGCACCACATTGGAACTTGGTAATGCCAAATGGCTAATCTTTAGATATTACAGTTAAACGCACTACAATAATATCCAATAACAGCCTGGACAGACGTATACTGGGTTAATGTTCGACTTCAATGCTGCTTAGACCAATATAATGACAGCCAAGGCAGTTTTTCATCAGCTACCTCGACCCTCAAGCATCCTTTTTATATCCCACACTAATTCTCTCACACTTGTCTAATAGGATTGGCTCTGGCCACTTTAATTGTATTGGAGGATACATGAGGCACTTCAATTCCTCTCCTTATCGTGCTCTCCACTCCAAAGGTTTGTCAAAGCTTGTAGACTGTTTAATCAAATTCAAGTTGGCACTCAGGCCTTCTAATGAGACCAACATTGATGGATATGCGAGGGGAAAAATAGCAGGAATTAAAGTGGCTTTGGTGAAAATACAGATTATGTCACGTATCCCAATTGTAGTCAAAAGAAAAATTGCATCAAGTCTGGAAAAGCTCCAAATGCAAATGCTACAAAGAAAAATTTAATGGAAGTAAACCAAACCCTGTAATTTTCCCTTATTCCAATTTGAAACTGCTGAGCTGTTATGACTCTTGCTTCTATCAAGCTTTATTATCCTGCTTTATGAGACAAGCAAGATGCATCAGCTTCTAGGACATCTGACCGTCTGCCAATGCCTTTAAAGCTCTCTTTCGCATAAACTGACAACCTAGTACTTTTCTAAAAAAGTAAATAAATAAATTTAAAAAAAAAAGTTAGTCAGACCTGTTCCCTCGAGGAGTCAAACTGTTGAGGGGCTGTAAGAAGCAATCAAACAAGGTACTAAAACAAGAGCGCCTCATAATTACTGCATTTATTTTTCTAGATGTGTTTTGCAGTAACAGACAGTTGGCAAATATAACGCATCCCAATAGAGATATTCACCATTTATAGTTAAATTAAACCGTGCTCTGACAGAAGAGGGACCCATCAGTAAAAACTTCTTGCCCGTGTCAATTTGCTGACTGATGGAAAACACAGTTGTCTCAGCTCATTTCCAATACTACATCACAAAAAAAAAAAAAAGATATTAGCAATGCAAGATCTTATTTGTAACTCCAGCAGTTCAGAGTCCCGTCATCTTAGGGGTTAGTTGGATAACAGCAGATTTAAAGGGTGTTTTCATATCTAATCATCCTGCAGCCTCTATTTAATAGGAAACCAAAATTGCAACATTTGTTACATTTTGTGAATCCATTCCATCTTCTTAACACCCTTGTCCCTCAGTGGGGTCGGGAGGGGTGCTGGTGCCAATCTCCAGCTAACGTTCCGGGCGAGCGGCGGGGTCACCTGGACAGGTCGCCAGTCTGTCACAGGGCAACACAGAGACACACAACCATGCACACACACACTCACACCTAGGGACAATTTGGAGAGGCCAATTAACCTGACAATCATGTTCACTGTATAGTGTGAAATAAAAAAAAAAAAGTCCTTTGGAAAAGCTGTTTACCCTTCGCCTATGGTGGCGCTGCACCAAGAATCACTGAAGGAAATGAAAAGAAAACCTCTGAACAAGACACTGAGCACAGCCTACTTCTTCACAAAATGTAACAAAACAAAAAAGGGAATAAAATCAGATTTTAGCAGTTGGAGGATTTCTCTTTTGTCTTTAGCAAAAGACCACAAGGCTTTTCTCCCTCTAGCACTGGAGTCACACGTTTGATTTGGTTGTACTGACCCAGAATGCCCTGCTCTACGTAGTCTGCTTCCTGCTTTTGAAGTGGTCTCTACTCTAGTCTAGCATTCACATATGCATTCGAATCACGGCAGTTAACTTCAACCAAACCGAGAGCTATGTTTTTAGGACTGGATTAGCGTTTGGTTGCGCATTGGATTAACACTATCTGCCTAAGAATGTGAACATTCAAGTGTTTAACTTGGCACCTTGATGTAAAGGGGCATCTGAAAGCAAGGTTGCAAGAGAGACTCTTAACCAGTTGCATTTCTAATGGACATAACACACTTTTGCTAAAGGACACTATATTAGCGCCAGTTGTCAGAAAGGTACGTTTGTAACTGAGTTGATCGAACATCAATCAACTTTAGGTATGTAAAGATTTTTTTGCGAAGATGTTTTTGCATAAAACCAAGAAAGGTTAATGAAAACATATTTTCTCTCTGCGATGTCTCTTCATTATTGTGTCTGCACACAATCTACAGGAGGTTGAATCAACGAAGACAGTCATGCCACCGAATTAAATGAAACCAGCCTATATCTGAATACAACTAACGCTTGGATTTTAATTAGTTATTTAACATAACTTTTAAAGGTCATATTAAGACGATTATAAACAACCTACATTTTAGTAAAAGGAAAAACAAACAAATGTGTAAAGAACTTACAACTAAAGTAAAACAGAACAACTTCAGTCAGTGCAGTTTTAGAAACTAATTTAGAGATACCACCAAAAGCCCATTCCACATTAAATTCAAATGCAATAAAAAAAAAAAAATCTCTTCAGGTTCTCTGTAAATAATTAGTGCACTTTTTCTTGCCTCATGAATTTTCTCACTCTGATCTGAAGTTAGAACCAAGGGGCGTTTCATCCTTGAAACCATCAAGTCATAATCATTTGCTTAAAAAAAAGATGAAGATATGTTATTCTTATTATCCAATTTCTCCTGTCTACGCCATAAGATCATTTAATTTGATAAAAGACAAGTAAAAAGCCCAAATCCAGTTCAGAAAATAATGGGGATCATTTGCTCAGAAATTAGGATGGAAGGTCATAAATAAGAACAAGTGATCTCCGGGCCTACAGACATGCCTAGCTATTTGCAAATGTAGGCAAATACTATTAAAATCTGTGGAAATTTAATACATCTGACAGTAGAAAACAGTTTATTCACTGTGCCCAGATGCAATCCCATAAACAAAGAAACAAAGCAATAACTTGTCATATGGAAATGATGTTTATTTAAGTGACTCACTTCTGAAGAAGAGAAAACCGGTTTTTGTTCAAGAGCTTGATGTGACAATTATGACAAAAAGAGAGAGACAAACTCGGCAAACTGAGATTAAGGGTGTTCCAAAGCTTGGCTCGTCATTACAGCACATGAAAGGACAACCAAAATCTATCAGTGACAGATTAACAAGGAAAATGAAGTGTTTCAAGAAGAGCACAGTTTAGAAATGAGTTCAACTGCACTGGTGGGAATCAAGGAAATGACAATGAGTGACAAAAGCACTAATGTGCAAAGTGATGGCACATCGAATCACCTCATTTCAGGATGTGCCGTTTTATTCAAAGTACTCTGAATCTAAATTGTGAGAAGACTCTGTGAATCCATTACAAGGATAGAAGAGATTACCCAATTCAGAAACTTATATTGCCTAAAAACTTCACATCAGATTTCAGAGACAAAATCTCTGCCCTAAATTACGTTTTATGACACCCTCAATGTTCAACAGCAAGGGAGGAGAGGAGCTTGGTCACTGAACATTAAACAGCATCAATTTTCATGATTTTTGCATTTTGTGCATGTAGATCAAAAAGCCAAGTTTTTATCTCAACTGAGAAGAGCTCTAAAGACTTGACAAGCTACAAAAATTATATTCCTCTGACTTTCTTTCACCAATGGCTCTCCTTTTGTTGCATAGTAAATCTACAACACAAAATGAGGAGTGGTGGGAACCACTAACTAAAAAGTTAGTTCCACCAACAGTAAAGCGCTACATTAACATGGTATTATGGTATTTAGTTGAAGCCAAAGCTAAAGCAATTAGCATAAGTGTATGCACCACTTCTCTGGAGTTATCACGGGCCTTTTAGCTGCCTTATGATTTACCTGCTTTTACATTCATAATGAAAACAATTTATTTCATCCCAACAAAGCCATTCTACTATTCAAGTCTATTGCTTTTACATTGAGACAGACTCAAATGGTGTCAAGTTGAGCTCATTTCTTATCAAACACTTACTCTTGCTCTGTTGCAACCATTTTTTTTTAAATATAGGTCAGAGTTGTTAAAAATATGTCTGTCCATTATTGCTGCATATTCACATATATGTACACATCCATAGCAACACTGACACCAGAGAGTCTGATCCACCACCTACATGAAAAATCCCAAATTAACCCCTGCTTTCAACCATCTTCTCAATATCCATCATATTGAGCCGCCGTGGCAACCAAAAGGCAGAAAAATGTGTTTTCTTATAAATCAATCTCTGGCTTCAATTATCTCTTTGGTTTCTGAAACCAGCAGCAGATCAATAATAACTAGACACTACTTGAAGAATGTCAAAGATAACAGCAAGATGATTTTAAATATTAAGCTTTGCTTAATCTGCAAAGGCCATTCTAACTGCAACTACCATCAATATTCCTAAACCAGCCAAGTGGCAAGAATCGTGTTTTCTAATAACAGAGCGATTCCCCTGGCCTGGTCTGGTCTGGTCTGGCTTGATGCCCTCGAATAATGTAAAGGAAGTGTTTATTGAACCCAGAGAAAGATGGCACTATGCCATTGTCTGCAGAACAAAAACCAATACACAACAATCCTAAAAAGAAAACCCAAAAACACAACACAAGCACTTCCTTCTCGTCTGAGGAATCTCTAGATTCACAGAGGCAGAAAATCCCCAGCCAGATTCAGAGCTGCTTTGCTTACTCCTCTGTGTCTACTTCCTCCAAAGCTCAAATGGCCGCTGCAGCATTTCTGACCAGCATATTAAAAGGGAAATGTGTCATTTAATGTCAGTTTTGCTCCAAGGAATAATAAATTCACATGATAATGAAGCTAAACTTTCCAAAATTGAATGTCGCAGTATCATGCCATAACTTTCCCCTTCCTCTCTATCCTTCTTCACTTCCACGACTAGCCGAAATCCTTTTGTGTCTGTGTGCGCTGAGCACATACTGATCTCAGCGTGGCACGAACTGCATTCCTAGGGCTTTCTTTAGCTTTGAGCAAAAAAAAAAAAAAAAACCTAATAAATCTAAAATGCCTCCTCTCCCCATGCTGGGGATTAGGCCTCGATAGAAGCTGTGGTTTTACATGGGGAGAGGATAATACCATAGAAATGGAACCCTGCTTCTGCTACATTGTGACTGCCTACAAAGAAAATATTGCCAAAAGACCACTGTTGCCTATGATGTCTCTTTAGGTGAGCGCTGGAAAATAAAACTTGGAAGAAAAACTGTTGTGAGGAACTTTTGGTGACTTAACCTGTTCCTGCCATGAGCTGGTATAACAATGAGCTGATAATGCAGAGATTTCCCCCCTGGCTAACTCTGCCATTAAACAGGAGAGCACAAGCAAGTGGAAACAATTTATATCCCTAAGGATATATCTGCCAAGACATACAGGATGCAAATCTAAACTTGAGTTATCTCCTTCAAGAGGTTTTATAGCTTTGCATAAGAAAGTACAGAAAAACAACATAAAGAGAAAAATCTTGACTGCTGAAAAGTCAAAAGGCTTCAAGTTTATGAGAAAATTTTAGCTTTTGAAAACTTGGACACTCAAACTACTTGCAGTGTCCTTAAATATGTAAAAAACAAACAAAAAAAAAAAACAATCTAATCTTTAATGGAAAACAATTCATATAAGAAGTACTCCATCTTTCACCACTAATCATTGCAGGGTCATGAAAGTGCTGGTGCCCATCTCCAGGTGCAACATGGACAGGTCGCCAGTTCATCACAGGAAAACACAAACACATTCACACCTAAAGGTGAGCCACGACTTCTTGTTTGCCTGGGGTATAAACATGGCATAGATCAATTTCCTTTAGCTACTGGCCACTGCACTGAACAAGGAAACTAGATTATGTTTATAGGGTACCGTCTTGAGGTAACTAGGCCTCCATAAAAACTATTACACCCCCACTTCTGGCCTTTCATGTCTTGCCTTCACAAACAAATGTATAGTGTTTACTAAACTCAACTAAGACCCCAACTTGAGCTGTGTTCCTTCTCTGGTCACCATCTGTCAAAAAAAACTAAAAATAGGAAATAATTGAGTCCCTTACTACGGTAACGGTCCAACACATATGGCCAAAATTAACAGAGCAATGGTTCACTGGGCAGAAAATTAACCTCCCTCCTTTCAGGTCATCTCAGAGCCCAGATCTAAATCAAATAGAAAACCTGAGTAGAGATTTGAAAAAAAAAAAAAAAAAAAATGAAAACCCAGGATTCTGGATGAGCTAGAGAAGTCCATGACACCACTGGGCGTCAAGAATCAAAGTCTTGATATTCTTGGTAGAAATCAAACTAAAAAATATTTTGGCTATATTAACAAAAGATTGTTAATAATTATAAAACTGGTAATTTGGTTAAAAGAAATTCTTACTATTGTGAAAAATTTACTCAAATTAAAATTTTTGTTCATTTTTCAGTGAGAAATGATACTACTGCAATAAAAAAAAATAAACTTGAAGACTTCTTATTCAACTTTACCAGAGGAGCCAGAAAAATTGGCTTTGCTATGGTTTCTCAGAAACTCAGAAAATCCAAACACACTATGTACACTAGCGCGCATACCAAAATATGCGCAACCAAAAAAAAAAAAAAAACCTTCTAGCTCTCTATGACAGATATGCTGTTATTATCAAGCAAAGAAAACCCACATACAAGCAAACGCATCACAGGCCTCGCAACACCAACATGCCGACAACTGAATAAATTTTTCAGAGCCAGAGACCACCTCCAGACATTCTGGGGTAGGTAACCAATCCCTCTGAGCCTGAGCCAAGTTGCTTGTAAACAGGCATGCGGGAGTCAACACAGCTCAGCCCACACGGCTGTGTTTACACAGCGATGCACAATCTCACTGCAGTTCAGGCAGGGAAAAATATTTTATTAATTAGTGTACTTAGGTATAGTTAACCTAACATGTTCGGCACAGTTCTCCTGATGTTTTCTTTGTCTCTCTCTCTCTATTGTTTGTGTAAATGTTTCAGAAAATAATTTCAAGTGATCGTACAATATCAGAAGAACTACCCTTGATGTGCGCTTCGTACATTAATATATAAAGAGACAGAGATTTGCAACACACTGTAAAAAACTGAGAAAGGGGAAACTTAAGACCCTAACCCTCCACCTCTTCCTACAGTCTGATGTTGAAAGTTGTAAAGAATCTCAAGTACAAAGGTGAAACGGTTACTTCTCTCCACCCTTCTTTGGTGTGACGTCTGTCTGCTCACCAAGCTACACCAACGCAGAATTTTTCAGAGCTCTTCTCCCTTTAAACACTAAAGATCGGTCTCTCCACTCAGTACCACTTACCAACTTCAAGGTGATGCAAACACCAAGGCGTTAACTCTACAAAGTACATAAGTTTCCGACAGAGACGCATGCTCTCGATAGAGAGCTTGGAAGAAAGTGTTAGTGGAGGAGGGGAGAGGTGACAGGCATGTGAGGAACACCTTCTGAAGTGTCAAAAGATGGGCTCAGCTGATGAAAGAGGGTAGGAAAGAGGAAAGGAGAGGGGGAAGGAGGGAAGGGAGAGCAAGAGACAGAACGAGCTGATGTCACATCTGAGGCGGCGGCGATGCTTTCAAGTTGGAAAGCAGGAGCTTCTCTGGTTGAATTTCAAGGCTTGTGTATGTGCACATTTGTATCTGCATGTAAGTTTGTGTGTGTTTAATAAAAGATTAAAATGTTAAGACGCATAAATGTGTAACAGTTGGTTTTGCCGGCACACACTGAACAAGAAAGACCAAGAGGGGATGAAGACTCAGGTAGGTTCCTCCTCTCTCTCCATCACCTAAACCTTATTCCATTTTAAGCAAAATCAATATTTTCATGATGACATGACACAAAATTGTAATATTACTGCAGAAAATTGCAATGATGATACAGAATGTAATTAACCTTAATTTTTTTCATTATTTTCCAAATTAGTGATGTCCCTACCACTCTACTTGAACTTGAGGTGCTTGGTCATGTATTTCTAAATCTGGTGAGAACTAAAAACCCAGGGCAAATCCATCCAGCTGACCAAGTGTGTTTGTGTTTTATTGGCAAGACGAATTTCAAATATTAGATGGTACGAAATACCATATCACTGGTGTCCTTTATGATTGCAATATTGCACACAGTTATAGCAATTCCATATAATGTGTAGCTCTAATAATGTGCAACATTATATACACACACAACTCTGATGATACATCATAAAAAAAAAAAGTGGTCGGCACCACTAACAAAAAAAAGTTACTTGCGCTGAGTTCAAAGCAATATCCATGAATATTGGTCCCAGTAAAGCACTACACCAACACAGTATTTAGTGGAAGTTAATGCTAAAGCACTAACTTCAATTCAAATTCCGTCTGCCCTCGAAAGACAACCCTTAAGCACCAATTTAAATTTGACTTTGTAATTTACATGTTTAATAATTGCATTTATGTTCATATTTTGTTCTCTGCTGTCCATGTTTGGGAAAAAGATCACAGGAAACAGAACTGCTGTTTAAATAGTCTTCACCCACTTCAGAATAAGAGCATGAGCATCTGACTCAATAACCAACATTTCAACAAAGGCAGTGAACTTTATTAACCTGAAAGTTTACAAAACAGTAAATTAGAATGTAGCTGGACAGTTATTTAGTTTACATATCTTTCATTGCTTTCTGAAAAGAGGACAGGGAAGTGGTGCTGCACAACAATATAAGCATAAGACCACCCCTCCTGAAACCTAAAGGATTGATGGCCTGGCTCGGGTTTGCATAGAAAATTACAGCTGAACAATCAATCCCTCTTGAGTTTTGTGAGTCTAGTCGGGTAGCTTAGCCTCAAGGAGACTAGACAGGGGCACGGGAGAGAGCAGGGAAGACAAAGCCTTGTCGATAGTACTTCGTTTTCTATCAACTCTGGTCCTTAATCACCCTGGTCTTAATGCGCCTTTCTATCCAACAAGCCCACTCCCATTCCAATATATCCAACATGATCTAGATCTAAACAAACATCTACCTGCCTCCTGCTCACTCGCTCTCAGAGAGCTGCCCTCATCCATCTAAGCCAATAGCAAAGGTCTTCATTACTAGAGTGTGGCGAGAGGGTTGAGGAAAGTTTGTCTATATCGATGGTGCCTCTATTGTCTTTTCTTTCTTGGGGGGGAAAAATTACTCTTTTCAGTAATTACATCCTCTGCCGCCTCACTTTGAGCTCAGGTAACATCAGCTAACATCAGGTAACATTTAGGTCTTTACAAAGACAATCAGCTCAGATGAAAAAAAAAAAAAAAAATCCCAGGGTAAGTTCCGGTAAAAATATATAACAATGCAATCGCAGAAATGCCAGAGAAATTTCTCAAAATGGTAAAAACAATCAAACATTTGGGAGAATAGAAATTATTTCTAACTTACTGTTTGAATTTCAGCAACATTATTTAAATAAATGAACACAGAATACAGCAGCCTGGATTCTATAGCGTAATCGGAACTAAAAGACGATAAATTGGAGGCAAGACAAAAGCCAAACTGGCTTTGAGCCTGGGAGTATTGCATGCACACCTGAGCATTGTTTAAGACAACTGTGGCAGAAACCTCCTCTTCATTGAGTTAATTAGCAGTACCCCACAGTTAGCGTCTCAGGGTGTGGAAAGGAGGACCTCAGGGAGCGCAGGCTGTCTTAGTGTCGATTGGAGTAAATGGTTGGCCTCCCTGATGAGCTCCCATCAGCCCTTGGAGCTTCCTGCTATCACGTCCCACTTAATGGTAATTATTTGGAAGGCAGACAGGCTCTGCAAATTTCATTATTTAGATCTGGAGGTCGACTCACTGAGCCTGCCACTAATTACAAGCATAGACATAAAATCCAATGAAAAACTTCATATTTTTGAGACATCTAGAAATGTAAGTAAAACAGAAATAGAATACAAATAACACCAACTTAGTGTCACAAATTTAAACTTCATATTGAGCTGTATAGCACATTTGCAGTGCAAACTTGCCAATACGCAAACATAACAGCCTTTTGGAAATCTACTGCTTTGTAAAAATGAATAAATATTAGACTATGCAGAAAGAACATGAGATCTAGTAGGTATAGAGACAACATCTTGTTTTGGAAAATGGAAGAAAAAAAGTGTAAACAAGTGTAAAGCAGCTGTTGCACGTCGTCGTGGTAACAAAGTTTTGCCCTATTCCAAATCTAAAACATATTCAGAAAAATAACAAATATTCACACTTATCCCGTAAAACCAGTCATCTACTATTCAGCAGCTCTCCCTTAGCCGACTGCTGGAAGGTGTTGGCTGCTATGTGAGCTGTGTTGCTGCTCTGCAAAAATGTGAAGTTACACAACATGTTTGTGAGTAACATTTATCTGGATGCCAGGATGCAAGTTTTGCCCACATTGAAAATAAAGTCAGCCTGTTGGTGCTCACAATGTCTGGCTAGCTGTATGAATCTTAATTTATTTCACGCGCAACAATTCTGTCTTCAGATTTTCTCAAGCTGACTTTAGTGCTCTGCAGGATGATCAGAAGGTTTATGTGTGTTGCATATCTTAAGTTTCATTGCCAGGTCCTCTCAGAGCTTCTCGCCTCATACGAAAGTGGAGGTAAAGGAGTAATTATGGATAAAGAACACCAATTAGTGTCACCATCAGTAAAGTATAAGTTGCTTAAACTACAGAAATATAATCACAAACACAAAATAAATTGTTATTCTGCCTTCTAAATGTTTTTGCTCAGTCTCGCTGATAGCTATGCAAGTAAATCACTTGCTTGATCCTATTAGAAAGCCCTTTGAAACTATAGTAACACAGAAGAAGAGCAAATTAAACATGTTTTAGATTAAGGATGTATACACAGCAATAGGTTGGCGTTAGTATACTGTCATATAACTAAACACTGCTTGTAGTTTTAAAGTAGTGCTACAAAAACTTAGCTCCACTGACATCTTAACATCTATGAAATCCTCAGTCATTGATAACAATTAACAATTATGTCTTAAAAACATTGATGGTTGAAATGTGCTATACAAATAAAGTTGACTATTGCAACTCTTATTTTGTAAGTTCTACGGCAAGGTTACTAGGTCAAAATTATTTTAGAAGCACCAAGTTGAACTGAGTTTGGATGTAGTTTGAAATCATAAGTGTAATAGCACTGTGGAGGAAATGTAACTGGATCAGCATTGACATAATGCTTTAAACTTAGATTTTATTCAGGAGTATAAAGCACTGACTCTTCTAATATTATCCAAGTTTATTTAGTTGGTATCAGATAAATACCCTACATTTAATTCAAAACATCAATGTGCTTTCCTTAGACTTGACCAATCATCTTCCACCTATTTTAGAATAATGAATATGTTCAGCTTTCATAAAAATGGCAGATTGCCTTCTGACCAAGTGGAGACTAAAAATAGCAGCTATTCTTTGGAGAATTAAAAAAAATATATATGTCAAGTAAAACAGAATAACTGAATAAGAAAAAGTCTGTTCTGTTTAGACATCAGTATCTGTATCAGCATGTTGTTCAGGTATACAACCCCTGACTACATGGAATGTCAAGCTGTCAAGTGTCAAGTCAAGAGTTGCAGAAACTTCATGCAGCACTTGGATATATCTGGGTTTTTATAGATTTGGTTATTTTTACTGTAATTCTGAGTCAAAATCATTGTCTGCCTTCAACAGTCACACACTGCAATGACATTCACCTGAAGCTGCCAAAAAGCCCAAACCTGCTTTTTACTAAGATCAGTGCAGCCTGCAAACAGCAAGGGAAGTCAATTTAAGGCAGAAAAAACCTAAATTGTTTGGATCCTTGAAGTGTCCATATTGGATGGATTTTTTTTTTTAAGCATAGGTAAAAACCACATAAGAAAACTGACAATAATTTACATGCTGTAGAAAAACTCTGCAAGACTAAACATTCTAGGAAAACAAGATGATCATGTATGTTCTGGACACAAATAATGATGTGAAAAACCACTAAACATTTTTCAAATTTAACATTTTTTTGATGGCTTCAGAGTCAAGACTTGCTTCAAAGTGAGAGCATGATTTTCCGCAGATAACAGGAAGGCTGAACAGAGTGCCGAAAGGTTGTCCCTATTTTATCTGCCGAGCTTCCAACTTCTGAACAAGAACTTTTTGCAAATGTTGGCAGTTGTATGATATCATCATGTAAATACAGCTCTATATTTGCAAAGGCATACACATGGAGGTTTCAGTAGCTGTTACGTTTATAACCGTCATGCTAATCACTAATGTCACCTCTACAATTATAAATAAGTAATGACTGGTCATATGACAAATGCAAAAAAAAATGTTTTTAATGTTGATCTGTTTTAAAAAAAAGATAAACATTTGCATTGACAATCAATTAAAAATTTTAATCACATTAATCATGCTCTAGTGTTGTGATTAGTCACAATTAACTTTGCAAGCTTGAAAAGTAAAAATGCATGTTTTCCAAAACTGCTTAAGAAAATTTATTTATTTATTTATTTATTTATTTATTTATTTATTTATTTTTTAATCAAACCAAACATCTCAGTTTTCAAATTCAGGAATTTTTAAAAGAGGCAATTTTGTTTCAACCGTAATTTAGAAATACTAACCATTACCTGGTTGTGCTTCAGTGGAAGGATAATTCACCACTGGAGTAAGCAGGCTAAATACTATCCTGCTTTTATTCAGATGTCCATTGCAATGTTTATTTTTTTTTTTTTTAAACAGTCATCTTTTCACTCATGTTTCTGACTTTGCATTGTTGAACACGGTATAAGACTGTGCAACGGTCTGCTTTGAACTGTGCAACACGCTCTCTCCACTGGAGACAGTCTTTTAGGTCAAAGTAGGTCATGCATTATCTAATATTAACAAGTTGAACTTTTTAGATAAATTGCATGTGTTAACATTGACAGTTGTAATAAAAATCTAACTTTTACAGAACCAGAAGATCTGAAATTGGCCACGAAATGTGGATTGAGCATTAGGTTTTCTTCACAGTACTGAAAAATAGACCCGCTATTCATTATCCCAAAACAGCTGGAATCACAGGATTTACATCGTTTGAGACACGTATTTAAATAGAACAGCCAATGAAATGCCAGTTTGAGAACACCAGTAAGAATGGAGTGAGCTAAGAGGCTTAGTACCACAAGCAGATTCACCTAACTGGGCCCTGCCGGCTGCCCCTGGGCCCACCCCATGCCCTCATTATCCTCCTGACTCCCTCAACTCATCCTCCTCCAGCACTGGTGCTAATCCAGCCTGAGGGGATAGGACGTAAACCTGCCAGGGGAGTTTCTACTAAGGAGAGAAACCTCTTCTGAGCACTAACACTGTGGTGTTGTAATCACTCAGAAAATAAAACTGAAAATGTCGGTCGACCCTGAAGATGTGAGCAGGTGAAACCCGAGTGACTTTTAGAAAGCTTCCGTTCATTCAGTTAACCAGAAATCAAACGCAGAGAGGCAGATTATGTTCTCAACAAAAGTCCTAACTTCAACTTTCTCGTTTCAATAATGCATTCCCAGGCCTTTCAATATGCAACAGCACAGAGTATTTATGCAGCCATTATTGAGTTCTATCAACTAGTAGACCAAGATAAAAATCAATAAATGATGGCCGTTGTGAAAAATGTAAATTGATTTTGCTTTGATATTTTATGTTTTCCCCTCATTAATGAAACATTAGGTCTGGGAACGGACTTGTTCTGGGAAGACTACGGTTCCTCAGGCCCGTAATGACCAGCGAGCCTTCTCCTCTTGTATAGAGCTTGTATAGCTCTCATATAAAAAATGAAGCTGCAGGCTATTCCTCAGTGTATCAATCAATGTGACTAAGATCTGAAGATGCATGAAACAAACCGATAGGCTGGGGAGCGGCTCAGTGTTTGTGTTTGTGTCCAGTTGCCAGCATGTAAAGCCATGTTTGCGCTGAGTGTTGAGGATGGTTGGAAGGCACTGTCAGTTTTTTTTATATATAGATATGAGGCGTAGGGTCAGCAGAAATGCTGTACTATTCTCTTACCTTGTTACCATGCATGAAGCTTCTGTCAACAGACCTGGACCATCTGTCTTATTATCCACCATCCTTGTTTTTGGTCCCCTCACCCCCCATAATCCAAAACTTCATTTTGTGCTTTCCGTCAGGAGTTACATTTATGTAAAAGATACAGACACCAGCTGTAATTAAGAGCCACAGTTTAAATGACTATGCAAAGTAACGCTTTTGAAGCATTTTGGACTTAAACCAATTTGCATTTTTCTGCTTGAATAAATAAAGTCTACTTTAATACTTTAGCTGGGGAAGAAGTTGAAAATAAGACGTGTCAATTTGCAGAACTAAGAAAAAAAAAAGCAATTCATCACAAAACAAAAACAAGCTCAACTTTTCCCAACAATTTAGCCATGCATATTTTTCACAGCATCTTGCAGAGTTCTCATCTGTATCGTTTAAGATAATGTGTTGTTATACAAAGAACAAACTCTACTGTATATTTTCTTCACCTGGGAAAAAGAAAATTGTGTTGAAAGACTACGCATGTCGCTGTTTTGCCATGAAGCGCTGCCATGCTTACGACAGAATTACAAACCAAGCCTTTAATTAGTCCAGCAAAGATGCATTTTTTTCTTGGCACTTTGAAAAATAACTTTAAAAACGAGACTATTGGCTGTTGAAACCATTTTTAAAAACTACATCTGACCAAAGTGTCATGCAACAGTAGCTTAAAGTATTCACAAATTGTCTTTGTTTATACGTTGCGATTTTACAATACCCGTTTTGTTCAGCCATACTTAGACCTACAACAGATTTCTACAAACTAAAATGCATGTAAATGAAATGAGAGAAGTGATTAGGAGAGAGGCTGCAAGTGCAGGATATGTAATAATATAATAATGGACACTAACTCAAAAAGGGTACCACTTTACACCAGGTACATATCATGGAAAGAAGGATGGACGAAAATAAAGTTGAACATTTTTCTTAGCGTCATTCTATGGCATCACAATCAATAAATAAAATCATTTTAATAACTGAATTAAGGTCTCTATGCAAATGCCTAAACCAGAGGCGTCAAACTTCAGTTCTCCCTGGCCATTGACTTGCAAGTTTTAGATGCGTCCCTGCTTCAGCACAGGGACGCATCTAAAACTTCAATCAGGTGTGCCGACTTAATAAGAGGGCTTGAATTACCTCTTCAGCATGTCAACATGTCCTCCAGGTGCCTGTTAATGGCTCAATTTAAATCAGAGGTGCTGAAGCAGGGACAAATCTGAAACTTGCAGGAGATTAGCCCTAAAGGAGCAGAGCTTAAAACCACTGCACTAAGCAGAAGTCCAGAAACCAGTCCAATGTCTCAGATAAAACAGCATCCGTAACTCCAAAGGCTCATTCTTGGGACAGTCTGTATTTTTAGACCTCGTGTAGAAACACAGACTCTGTAAATCATGTAAAGGCCCCTGTCCGTGCCGAAAGCGAAATCTTTTTGAACTAATCATGAAACGTTTATGCCGTGTGCAGCTGTCAGGGACGAGTCAGAATGGAGCTGAAGGGAGCAAATTAAATAAAAAATAATAATTCATGCTAAAGACTAGCACATATACATGATTTATATCAGCCAGCAATAGCAAATGGCCTTTCCATCAAATGTGAGGGCATTGTCTTTAATCAGAGGGCAATTTATTAACTCCCCATTTACAAAGCCATAAAAGTAGCAATCAAGTTCTTCAACCAGAAAATGATGTAAACCGGAGGAGTGTTTTGTGAACAAAGACACCCAACATCATCATGCTAATCTTAATATCCCATTAAAACAAGTCAGCCTGGTTAATATACTAAACACTCATGTAGCTAACAGTCATGTTTAAATACACAACCTCTATATAAATTTGTTGCATCGTGTCACACCCAAAAAACTCCATATACTAATGTGGCTATGAGTAAAAACAAAAACACATGAGGCGTCTGGTTGTCTGCATGCAGAGTCCAGTTTCTGAACAGCAGCAAACTGTGAATGTATCCAAGACGCAGCTCTTTGGGACAAGTTATTTCTCATCCACACAGCCACAAATTCTTGTCCTTTTGGGAGCACAAAGCCCTGTAATTGCCTACTTCCCCATTTGAGCCTCGTATAACAAAATGTTAATAACAAACTGATGAGAAATTCATTAAGGCCCCCAAATAAAAAATCTCTCTACGATAACGGGCGAGTACATTATAATTAAACTGATGCCTCACGGTTTTCATTAGGCCGTGGAGCCCGGCAACTTGAACCTTTGAGATGAATGCAATTGAGCGCTATTGTTTTACTACTCGTTAGATGCTAAAGTATGAAACAGATTAATACAATAATTATACAACTCCAAGGTCTCTTTTCGCTGCAGCCTTCCGGCAATACGAGACCTACGAGTTATATAAGAAAATTAGCTGACAAGAGAAATGCACTGTGGCAGGTTTACGCTAGTCTCCAGAAACTAGTTCAGTCAGAAATAGTTACAGTGCTGACCACTGAGAGAAAGGGACAGACTGGACAGTGCAATTAGGCTTTTTTCCTCCTCCCTGTCTCGTACTATATTCACGTCATTTACGTGACGTGTGCTACTTTCCCTCTCCTGTGGTGTCCACCTCCTTCTGAGCTGAACCTTTCCACCTATTCTTTTGTCCATTTGACTTGCCAGCTCAATTTTATCTCATGTTGCCAATTATTAAAATACCCTAAGAAAGGCCGTCTCAAAAAAAGAAACAGAACAGAATGTTGTGTGATAATTTGCATATTTTATTGAGAAAACTTGCATTTTTAAATTATTCTGCAGTGTCTTAAAAGGTCTTCACAACCCTTGATATTTACCATGTTTTGTGTTGCTGCAACTAGAAACTTGACTGTATTTTAATGAGATGTGACGGAACAAAACAAAGTAATATATAAATAAGCAATATGTATATTTTTTTTGCAATAAAAAAAAAAATCTAAAACATTTGTATTCAGCCTTCCCAACTAGAAACTTCTTAGTATCTCCTTTAATTGTAATTACACTACTGATTTGCCCACTGAGATTTTGTTCATTCTTTGTAAAATAGCTTATACTCAGTCAGTTTAAAAATATATGTATCAGTTATCAAGATTTTTTTTTTTTTTATAGATTACAAAATATCTTCAGGTCTAGACTTATTCTAACACAAAAACATGTTGTAATCCAAACCAGGGGTCTGTAACTGCAGTTCTCCAGTGTTACTGTCCTGCAACTTCTGGACACATCCTGCTAAATCACCTCTGAATCAAAAGGTTGAATTTCCTCCTTGGCGTGTCAGTAGGTTTTGCAAACAAATCATTAACCACTCATTTGATTCAGGTGTGTTGAAGCAGGGATGCATCCAAACATTGCAGAACAGTTGCAGGCCCTGATTATGAACCATTTCTTTGCAGCTCTGGCTGCATGTTTAGAACCATTGTCCTACTGGAAGGTGAGCCTCTGCCCAGTCCAAACTCTTTGGCAGCCTATATTAGGTTTTCTTCCAGGATTGGCTTAATTTGGCTTCGTCCAACTTGCTTTCATCCCAACAACTTCCTAATGCCACCACCATGTTTCACTGTTCAGATGCATTGGATTTCAATCTCATTCAACCAGAGCAGCTTCGGAAATGTTTGCTCCGTCTCCTACGTGTCTTGTAGCGAAATGGACATGGAAGCCTTCATGGCCAGCTTTGGAAAGTGTATGACTTGTGGCTGTAACAACAAATACATTATTCGGTATGAAATGTGGATCGCTGCTACTACTTTAGACGAATCATGGCCTCTTGACCATTTCTAAGCTGTCATTTCAGGTAGACGGCAATGTCTTGATGAATTTGCAGTTGGACTATCCTCTTGCCATTTCCGAACGATGGCTTGATCAGTGTTTTGTGATTGTTTTATAACCTAACCGTACTTTAAACTCCCCTACAACTTACTCTCTGACCTGCCTGCTGTTGTTTGTTCACTAATGTTCTCTAAAACATCTCTGAGTCCTTCAGAGAAAATCTGGCCTGACACTGAGATGAAATTATACACAGGAGGATTGTAATTCTAATTAGGTGATATGTGCTCTGGGTATATATATGTAAGCCTCATTTTTAAGGTTTTCATCTACAAAAACCTGTGTGTACTTTTTCTTTCTACTTCACAACTAAGCTATAATTTGAGTTAGTCTAACACATACAATTCCAGCGAAATAAAATGTGATTACAGTGAGACAACGAGTGCTTTTCCAGTGGATGTCAACAGCCTTGCAACCTGCAAGAGGTTTCTGCCAACAGGTTAGGTCCATGGCCAAATTGTGAAGACAACCTCAATCATGTCACTAATAAAAAAAAAAAATTAAAAAAAAAACAGCTAACCAAAACAATTCACACATGGCAACGAGCAAAAAGCCTTTCGTGAGGCAGGATTTGAATAGCACTTTTATTTCCAATAACCCTGAATAACAAAGTCTGTAGATCTTGCCGTTTTAATGCAAACAAACAAAAACATTCCTCTATTACACATAAGGTCACCTTTTTGTAAACTGACTAATAAAAAACACAAAATTATTCAACAAAAACCACGCAAGGATGTCAATCACAGCTGAAACACTAAAACCTATACCGGTATTAAAACATTGGCCACTTGAAAACAAGCAGGTTGGACTATAACTTGGAGGATGCCAAGGATGGTGGCATATTTAACTGTCAGCTCCACATATGAATTAATGAAGCTATTGTCATTTGACCTCAGGGAAGTGGGGAGGCAAGCAGGTCACACTAATGTAGACCAATAATCTCTCCCAGAGTCATTAGGATGATCAATGCCATTCTAATGAGATAACATCTGGAACAAAGAAACCTAATAGCAGACAGCTGCTGGGCAAAGTGAGGCAATTAGGGGAACATTCAGTGATACCAACTAATTCTGGAGCCATTGTGGCCCGATTTTGGACCCACATCATGTTAACATCCAAAAAAACATGTTGAATATTTCACACCTCATCTCATAAATAATCATGATACTGTAATATCAGTGATAACGCGCAGGAAGGGATAGGAATCGAGAGGAACAAATACCTCAAACAAGCTCAGTTTAACATGAATGCTTATCGAGCGGCACTAAATTGGTCAATTACGGAGAAAATCTGTTTTGAGGTAACCTTTCAGCTTATTAAATAAGCTATAAATCAATCTTTAGAGCAGAATGAGTGGCTGGCTTTTAATGAGCAGACGTGTCTAATCCCTGTTTTTCTCTCTGCTTTCTTCCAGCCTGTGTAAGTGAATATGGAAAATAGCTACACACAGCAAGATCAGGCAAAAATGTTAACAATTTCACACTCTGGAGAAGTTGCAGAAACTTCTAAGGGTGCAACTTGAAGGAGCATGGAGGCTGGGCATAAGTAACCTTGGTGGAAGACAAAAATCTGAAAAGATGTGAGCAAAAAAAAAAAACAAAAACATCTACCTCCAGAAAGTAGCAAGCAAAGGAGTTGGATCCAATTAGCCCAATGCACGTAAAAAAGAGCAGCACCGAAAAAGGCATTTCTTAATAGACTCCATTCAAAAAACTCTTTAGTGATCATGAATACGTATAATTACTACTAACAAATGAATGCTCAAAAATTGGTTTAAAGGATACTCCTCTGTTAGACCCCAAAGCATTAATTATATACAATAAAGAAAAAGAGAGGATGAAAAACCTTTCAGAAATGTCAGTCAGCCTTGGCCCTGAATTGTATTCAAATGCTTTTATGTTATTCATGGTCTGTTAATATGAATTTCAATAAACGCACAGATAATTATTAGTCCAATATGAAACTAAATTCTTCGTTGGCCATCCTTTTCCGACCTTGTTTTAACAATCAACTGTGCTAAGGGGTGGGTGGGTTATGAAACTGATTGTTATTTTCTCAGTTATCTCCATTCTTCTATGTCTATTACAAGGTTCTGGACGTTTTGCTGACGTTTTCTAACCAACTCAGTTGAAATCTCTCTAAAAGACAAAGAAACAGCAATTATAATTATTTTCCATTTGATGCTCAGTATCAATTCAGTTCAATTGAAAAAAAAAAAAAAAATCCCAAAAAGAAAATTGACCAAGACTCTACAGAAAGAGTAATTGTGGATGGTGATGCTGTGGGCAGGAAGGATCTCCAGTAGCAGTCAGTCTTGCAATCAGTCTGAAGAAGCCTCCGACAGAAGACCTTTGCTGTATGAGAGTCTCGTGACTGTCAAACATTCTAATAGCTCAATTTCCTATTCTGCAAATGGGACATTGTAGAGCAAAATGCCCTGGATGGATGAAACCTTCAGTCATCGGCAAGCAATGCTAATCAACCTCATTTACTTTCCAGAAAGCAGCAACCAAAGAAACAATATGTTTGGTTGCATGGACAGAAAGCTGTGAAGAAATTGTTTGAACTTCCTTCTTCTCTTTCTGCTCTTTGGTGCTTTTCAGATCCTCTGGGACTTGAGGTCATAGTTCAGGTAGTCTGTGTTAACTACTGATGCTAATTACATGCTCCCAGTTGTAAGAACAATACTGTATTGCCATGGTTACTCTTCATACCAACTGTCCCAAAGTAATAGTCAGTGATGAGCTTCAAGTGGAAACTATCCTATCCATCACCTTAACCTTTTGTTCCCTTTACAGATTCTTCAACCGACTGAAGTTGTGTCTCCCTGAGCTAAATTTGCCAGGGTTACTCATGATTTTAGTTTTACACTATATCATTCTAAAGTAAAACAAACAAACAAAAAAACTGTTCATGCTCCATTTTCATAAAATGCCATGACAAAACCTTTATACCCCCCATTAAAAAAAAAAAAATTGTTAAAGAAGGCACTGATTTCTACAGTTTACACACAAAGATGTCAGTCAAATGTGCTGTGTGCAGAGATTAGATACAGTACATACTAGAAGAACACATTAGTATGGGTGGTTGGGGAAAAGGGAAGAAATGTATCAGAGTTTGAGAGCAGTCGACACTACAGCAGCACTGCTCCTCAGAGGGAACGGTGGCAGCGGTAAAAAAGCTCCCAACTAACAGTAATTGGTTTTAAAATAATAGAATTCATTACAGTTATGCCGCTTGTTCAGAAATGCAAACAGGGGGAGAAAAAAAAAAAAAAAAACTCACTAGAGACTTGGGCTGAACTGCTTCACTAAAAACCACGGGGAGATGAAAGGCATAATTTAAGTGACAATTTTAGAACCTTTAGTTCATTTATATCAGAAACTCTGAAGATGTTGCAGAGATAATAACATCAAGATAGTCTTTCTGCCTATTCTTTTGTTCTAGTTGAAGGGCTTTGGAAGGAAGTTTTCCCCTTCTCAGTTTCATTCTTTTGTGGTGGCAAGTTCCTCCTCCTTCTCCTCACACAGAGACATGCGAGGTGACACACAAACAACCCGGCAAACAACACCCGTCGGCGGCACAGCCAGCCGGCTGAAAGCTAACATGGGAAATCATGACAGCAAAGAAGAAAAACACCTCACACATGACACAGAACTGCCTGCACGTCTTATTAAATGACTGGGTGATTACACCACATCAGGATGGGGCCTCATAAGGTTTTTAATCCCGGTCCGGCTGTGTGACTCAAGGCCGGCGTACCCGCCCAAATCAGCATTAAAAGACCGTTCCTCACATCCGCTCAGGACATAAAGAGACAGGTCAGCCATCGCGGTGTGATTGGATGTCCCCCCCTCATGCTGTGCCCATGGCCAACATCAAGCACATCGCCGTTTGGAGCACTATACATCTGCCATCAAATGAGCCTCGGGCCAATATCAAGTAATTGGCCCCATTCAAACAGAGTGCTTGATTTACTCCGACCACCGGTCGATGGAGGCAGACGTCTTTACAACATATGTGGAAATAACAGCAGGGGGTGAACATTGCTGCTCTGCTATTATATGCTTTATTTTACCTCATATTCATCTGCAAAAGCAACAATACCATATGGCTGCGTGTTAAAAATTGATTCAGCACCTCAGAGACAAAAATGACGAGGCGGAAAGAGGTGAAACACAGAACGTGCGAGCCGCAGCATCGCCGCTCCTTCAGCCAGTCTCGGTGAAAGTTGCAGATAACCGAGACCGTCTCCATCGCTGTTAAACCCACGAACCGGCATCATGTAAAGAGCTCGGGGTGTCTATAAACAAATATGACTCACGTGTATAAATAAGTGGGCTCAGATGAGCAATGGGGCTTGAAGTTCATCTTTCTGAAGGAAAACATATTACAGAACGCAGTAAGATGCCAACCTGGCGTCGGTCTGTGGGTGTTATGCATTAAAGGTTTTGTATAAAGACAACAGAGAAGAAAGAAAAGTATGAAATGACATGGCTTTGTAAAAATAGATACAGAAAATCAGTGAAATGCATCAAATATGTTAAATTGAAGAACAACATATGCATCAGTCTGATCAGCACAGACAGTGGTATCAAGGAAAGGAAAGATATCTTCCATGCTAGAGACAACGTTCATATTGGATATGTAAAAAAAAAACAACAAAAAGAAACAAAGAAACTAAACATCCAGACTCATTACTTCTTGTTTACAGTAGCAAACTAATGATAAAAAAGGCAGACTAATTGCAACTGAAGCATTTTACAATTCTTCCACCCTTTAAACCTCAGATGTCTAGGAAACGGTATTAATGGCACACCTAGTTGGCTCAAAGGAACCCAGTAAGACAACTGCATACCAACAATACAGCTCTGTGCATCCAGAGAACCTGACAATTTAGTAGCCATCCACTGCCACCAAGTGCTTAACTTTGGTACTACGGCTCTGGTCAGACACCTGCAGCAGCCCCACACCCTGAGTCAGACCATGATTATGGATAATCACCTTTATTTAAAGACCTAACTACACCCAAACTGTTTGAAGTGCCGTCTCTCTGTTATCACTTTTAAGCCTTGGCAGAGAGCAACTGAAGATAAAGAATGAAATGTCCAATTTTGAAAAAAAAAAAGCTAAAGCCACTTCGGGACCCCGGCAGTGTGTGGCATGCAGAGAGCATCCAGCAAGGATCAAGAGCGAGTATTTCTGACTCGCCCCTTATCGTGTGCCGCAGCTGAACCATTTCACCAACAAACCTCAAAGCAAGTCTCAGAATCATCCATCTTTATATCTAACACAAGATGACTAATTCGTCATTTATTTATTTTTTTCCTGCGCTCATTTACTCGCAAGAGACAGAAGCCCGTCCAACCAACCACATGGTGCCGGTTAACGGCTTAAAAGTTGCCAATTTAACACTATAGTCATTCTCTTAAGCGGGAGACGATAAAGAAACCACAAGCCAGACAAAAACACAGCTAGTAAGGTTGCTTGATCATGTCACCGATCTTCAGAGGAGAGATCTGTCTGAGGAATAAGGGAGGAAACTGGCCGCTGATGAGGCGATTATGTGGCTTTATTCTTGTGCGTCCAAGTACAACCGCTCTGTTAGGGAGCTCAAGCTGATGGGCAGAGAGAACACCTTGTTAGCACACTGCTGCAGAGAGTGGACTACCAACCTGAGCTGCAAGGCGCTGTGAAAGTTCCTGGTAGAAGTCAGAGCAAACTTTGCACGTGGTATAAATAGACATGCATGAAAAAGAGGTTTATGAACTGAAGTATTTTATCAACTCCCCAAATGCAAAACATCCTCCAAGCAAATCTCAACGTACACAGAGCCGGCATCGAGATGAAGATGACATCTAGTTCAAAAAAAAAAGAAAAAAAAGAAAAAAAGAAAAGACGCGCCATCAAACAAAGCAAATAGCTTACTAAATATACACAGATGTAGAGGATATCTAAAAGCTAAAGAAGCAAATAAAGAAATCGGGAATGACTAAAGGAGCAAGCAACCATAAAACATGGGGATACACAGAATTTCACAGCTGTGTGAACAGTTAAAGCAGATGCGGTGGCTTGTGATGGTAGATGCATACTGAGAGTAGGGTTGTAAAAATATGCTATAAAGTTTATGGAGCCTAATGCGGCCCCACAGGAGCCCCCCACTGAGCCGAGCATGCCAACGGAGCTGCTGAGTGTGTGACAGAGCTGTGGGGGAGAGATGTACAACTGAGCAAAGCTAGTTTCCACAAGGTCCATCAGTCGTGTGGGGATGTGCATACAGTAGAGAAAAATTCAAAGATACGCAATCAACAGAACTAGGAATCCTTTTTCTTCTTCTTCTTCTTCTTCTTCTTTCCTCCTGCCCCTCTCTGGAAATAGTCGGTGTGTATTTCTCCGTGCCGAGTCTAAACCCGTGCTGCAGCATCCAAGTCTGCCAGAACAGCATAGAGAAAGTTGGTACTTATCACAAGTACGGCTACACACAGCAGTGTGTGCACACACCAACACAAGCACGGCATCTATAAAGCTCTGCCATAGCCTCTGCTCAATCCAATATCAGCATACTGTGACCACTTCAGCCTTTCATGTTCCCTTCAAAATAACGAGATCCAGCTCTGCTCCTCTGATTGAAGGGGAATGATTGTTTCTGGCTTTGAAAAGACGATGTTTTTTAAAAAGTTGCGTCAAAGGAAATAGAAATACAGAAACAAGGAGATATGGGCCAGTATGAGATTCACAGGGTATGATAATCTCAGGTAAAGTAACTTTTTCGCTGTGGAAACACAAAAATGTCGAGTCGCTTTTACTTGAAACAGAAAGGCAACAACTACACCTGCAACTGCTGCTTAAATTATACAAGAAGGGTCTGATAATGTTATGACATTTGTTGATCAGCGTTTTTTTTTTTTTTTTTTTTACAAATCAGACAAAGGTGCATATAATAAACATGTAAACATAGTAAAAAAAAAAAGTTTCTTTTTTGTCAGTCATTTCAGAATCTAAAACCCATTATATAGATTTGTTCCAGTCATATTGGCCACTAAAAGTGTTTTTGTTTTTTTTTTTGTTTTTTTACTACAGACATATTTACCGATTCGCACATGTAATAAGAGAAAGCGTGAGTGTGAACAGCCAGTTTGTTTAGCAAAGTCTCTTTTGGGGCGTATCCACTTTGTGTCAGATGTCCATGACTGTTTTCTGGACATCTGTCAAGTCAGCAGTCTTCCCCATGATTGTTCAGACCATAATGTGGCAATTATATATTAATGTATGCATTAAAATATTGTTATAGTATATATTGTTAGATTTTGTTATAAGGACATATTGAAGAACATTGTTTATTTTGTTTACATGTATGTATTCTTGTTTTTTGTTTATTAATTTGTTTGAAGGGGTGCAGGTTGGAGTCCCCCCATCCCCCCTTTTTTTTATTTTATTTTTTTTTTTTTTTGGATGAGGTACCCATAAAGGGCAGAACTTCGACTCGGCAGAAAATTTTATGTTTTTTGATTGTTGATTCAATGTTGCATGACTGTGGTTTTGTGTAAAATGATGTAAAGCACTTTGAAATGCCTTGCTGCTGAAATGTGCTATACAAATAAAATCTGATTGACTGAAAATCTGATTTTAACAAATTAAATTCTAACCTTGTGCTTTGTAATATATTCCACTTTTTTTTGAGGTACAGAATTTTGACGATTACAGCTTACAGATAATGAAAACCAAAAATTCAAAGAAAAAAAGAAAAGCTTGAACTATCTCACTTCCACAAATGAGTGAAAAAAACATTTTACTTTTCAACTATTTTCTGAAAGATTTAGAAATGTAGACCCAGTCAGCTTGAAATACTGATGAACTAAAACTCAAAGAATAACTGCTCATGGCAGAGTAACCTCGTTTCCCAGGACCCCAAACAGGAGCTGAAGTTGACCTAATCCCTCCCACGCAGCCCACCTGCCGTCGCAGCTGAACTCCAGCTCTTCCACAGCATGTAAAGGTCAAACCCAACCATGAATGCCTGAAGTCGAGCCATTCACAAAATGACAGGCAAAAATAAATTTAGAAGTCATCATGAAAAACGTTGAGTTCAACATCACACAACACAGGCCAACCTGCTAGTTAATAGTAATTGGAGCGTTGCCTACAGTGTTTGTTTTTTTTGTTTTGTTTGTTTGTTTTGTTTTAATGTTATTTCTTACAGAGGAGCACATACACAGCTGAGACTTCCTACCGAGATAAAAAAAAATAATAAAAAATTAGATGACGATACAAGAAGACAACCATGCAGTTTGGATTACATTTTGAGATGAGTGAAAATGCTTTTGAAAGAAGAGCTTTTCAATAACTCACTTTCAGGAGTTTTCTGTAAATTTAATCTGATTTTACGAAAACTAATACAGTCTACTACTCGCATGCCAACTATTTGCTTTGTTGGAGGGAAACCACTGCAATTACAGCTCTATTTTACAGTTCTGTTTTGATTTGTCCTGACCTTCCATTACTCAGGAAAAAAAAGAAGTTACCTGCAATGCTCCAGCCAGGCACTGTGACTGTATTTCTCTTTCCTTTATTTTTTATTTATTTATTTATTTTTTTGTTAGACTTTGCTACATGGATGACGATGAAGACGAAGTATTTGTCGTAGAAAATATCCTAAATTAGAGTACTGACTATAAGCTGCTTGCAGATCCAAAAAAAATGTTACAATCATGTAATTACTTTTACTAAAAATGTGTAACCTGAGCCATACCTGTAATCCATTTGTCGAAGTACTATACAAAAAAATTCAACTCTACTAAAAGAATGTAATCTGTAATTCAAAAGTATTCATTTTGAAAAGCAAACGACTGCTTACATCCGTCTTGAATATTTAACATTTAGTTTGCCAGAAGAGAACGGCGTCATGACTGACTGTCCTTGCTTTATGATGTGTTGCTTGTTATCAAACAGCAATTCAATTAAAAGCCAACATATGTCTTTGTAGTGCTCTGCTGAACTTTACCCTCGATCTTTAAAAATCACATTGTGATCGGCGCGTCCATAACGTTCGTTTCAGATTTAATGCAGATTCTCTCCTGAGATGCTGAATTCACAGGAAAAAGTCACGGTGACCTTGACAAAAAGCATACAGAAGTTTTATTCAATTAAAACCTGAAAAATATCTGAAATAGGAAAAAAAAACTTTATTGAATAGATTTGATTTAAATAAAGCTTTTATACTCCTAGGTGGAAAAAAAACAACAACATTTTTACAACCTTAGAGAATCAGTTTGGAACACATTTTAAAGCTGATGCAACATGCAAACAGTGTGCAGGAGGTATCTGATAGTTATATGCTTTTATAATTTTGAAATGTTTAATTTAACTGCAGGCTTGCTGTATTATAGAAATATGTGGTAATTTGTAAAGCAAGTCTTGGAACATTTTTTTAAAAATTGAGGCAGTGCTGCAGAGATCTGGACTCATCTTTTAAGGCAGAGGGGACTTCTGCTGCATCGCCTTCTGCATTTGAATATAGACATCAAAGAAAAAAAAAAAAACCTTTCAGTAAAGCAGACTGGAAGTAAAAAAATCCTAAAACTATTAAAGAATTAGAGAAGCAGTAAATATTCATACGCATTAAAACGGGAAAAATCCTGACCCTGCGTCCCCATTTACCAGAGGATTGTCAAATAAATCCTCCATCTGAGAACTCCAAGACAAATTTTTAAGTCACAAAGAGGAACTCTAAAATAAGCTTTCAGCCAATCAAAGAACAATCTCATTCAGTCCTCTGCAGATCCTGCTTCCTTGATCTTAATTTATAATAGAATGGTGAATGGCGAACACTGGCTTAGGGCATGAGAGGCACACGCTATTTATTAATTTTTCATTGCCGTCCTTTTAAAGCATCAAGGACATGTGCCACATCAAATCTCCTCAACCTAAAGCCCCCAGTTTAATAGCTCGCTTGAAACAAAAACACTGCAGAAAGAATAAAATATTCGAGGGAAACCTGGATTTCTGAACATTTTCACTTAATATTATTCATATCTAATATTTAGTGACGTTAAAGTGATCGGAGTTTTCAGCTTTTGCTCCAGTTGGGGGTTTTGCAAACCTCCATTCTCCAACGAGTTAAACTGAAAACACAAAGGTTATTTAACAGGGGAATATTTATCTTTTTAAAATGTGTTGAATTAAAGTCAGTTTTGTAAATTGTTCATCTGGGAATTACAGAAAAAAAAAATCACTTCTAAAGACAATAACTTCATAATTACTGACCCTAATTAAGATGAAGATGAATTGGTTTAAGTGAGAAAGTTAAACAGCACTTTGAAATTAAAAGAAATTAACAAATTAGGTGTCTTGTATCACAAAGAAATGCCAGATTTCTTATTACATTGCACTCCGTCAAAAAAAAAACATTTGTGGTACAATTAAATGCAATTCAATATATACTTGAACTTGTTTGAAAGATATAAAAAGTGGATGTTATTAATCTTGGACATTCTCAAAATAAAAATGCTAAAGTTAAAGATCCTTAAAATGATCAATTCAATAAAACCAAAATATACTGAGTTTCCTGATGTCTCAGGGGTTTGTTCTGCTTTTATTAAAAGATTATGCTTTTTGTGCTATTTTAATGCAAAGTTGAGGTAAATATTGTCAAGTGGAAGATGGCAGAGAACACATTTAATAAAAGCAGGTTTTAGGACGCTTGTAATTTGTCATGATTTATTTGTTTTTAAGTCTCTTAATAACTTGGCAACAGCTCATCTCACTGAACCACTGCATCCTTGTGTTACAGCTCGTATTTATCAGGTCAGCAGATCAGATGCTGTTAAAGGTACCTAAGGTTTTCTGTAAATCCAGAGGTGAGGGAGGTTTTTGCAGTGGCGGCTCCAACACTGTGGAACGGTTTGCCTCTACAAATCAGCCAGGCTCCATCAATAACTGTTTTTAAATCTTGTTAGAAAAAAAACACACACACACACACACACAGAGACACATTTCTACACCCTGCTTGCTGTGCAGGACTTTGGTCAAGCTCATTATTTTTAGGGTGCTTTATACACAAATTTGATTTGATCTGTAAATAAACTATGCACTTCATCAATGAATAAAGTGTTATTTCCCCTAGTAAATTATGGCAGTAAATATAAAAATGCTCAGCTGCTGTAATTAATCTAACTGTATGAATGTTTATTTTCATTGGTCGTGGTTCTGATCCCAGTTTGAATCAGTTATAAAATATGACTGTATGGTGGCACAAACAAAACTGTGCAGTCTTGTATTGGCTTGTTCAGATACATTCTATTATTCAATGCTAATGTAAGTGGTTGAAACCTTAAAGTGTCAACATTCTGTCATTGTGTAAAATAATGAACTTATGTTATTGAGCCGTTTTGTGCTTCTTCTCTCCAACATTCACCGTCTCACACATCGCCGGCATCACTCATAAATATCTGGATATGGCAGAAAGTTTTGTTCATTTATGATCTTTTAAGGTGTTATTTTGTTGCTGGCTGTGGTGACCCTTCAGTGCCCTGAACACACCAGCAGGCATAGAGACAAGATGGCGACCTCAGTGGATATTGTTCAGATCAGTGTCCAGACAAGGTATATTGATAATGAAGTGTGTCAGTGGAGTAAATATTGAGAACACCCACCAATTACGTCAACAGATGTATCTAGTTAAGACAGGAAATAACACTAAACGTATTGCATCATTCTAAGCTATGTAACCAAGACCAGAGTGTTAAAACTTTCCCTTTTCCAGCCTGGAACTGGTCATTGTTTGAACATGATCCGATCTTCAAGATAAAAGCCCGGAAAGGAATCCTCCACCTGGCATCTCCATAATCAGAACCAACAAGCAAAGTTTTTAAATTTCTCACAAAACAAAACTAGTTGTTATTATTTTTTTTTTCTCTGGTACTCCATCCTTCCCTCCAACAGCCAAGAAAACATGCATTTCATGTCTATTGGTCTCTAAACTGCCCTGAGGTGTTTAATGTGCGTGGTTGGTTCTTAAGTTTGTCTCTGAATCAACATGAGATGCTACTTTCTAGATTAGAACAGAAACCCTGGGTCACAGTGATTCTATTTCAAAACTGTGGCGTGAATGGAAAGAAGATGTATGATATTATTAGAAATAGGTTTTAAACTGTTGATATGTCAGAGTAACATACTTCTACTTTACAACTGGCAAAAAGATTTTGAGTATACACCTTTAGCCCTAAAATCACACCCAGTTTTACTCAGAAAACAAGAACATGCCAGTAAATTAGATCCGCTACGGTGCAGCCAGTACTGACCTTTTCTCTCTGGTATAAGGCTTTTTAGACTCTTTGGTCAAATCTGCACACTGACAACAACATACAGAGAGCAGTTGTTTACACAACCCTATTTACCATCGCACAACCTGACATTTCAGAGCCGGCCGGCATCCAAGCAGTCATCTGTCCAGTCGTACAGGTATTGATCATTTCCTGTGGCCTGGAGATTTTCCGCTGCAGTTTCTTCAACAAATGCATCACACGCCCTCTCACGCCAAGTCTCAGCAGCCCCCTGAGCTGCAGAGTCTGTCATTGGACGAGACAAGATAGAAGTCTACTTTCTAAAGCAACGCAGCAGCAGATGCTGACGGGTAGACCTGGACTAGGCCAGTGGTTATGGACTAATGTGAAACCGCTGTAGAGGTCAGCAGACGGGAGCAGGTGTCCAGTGTAATGCATTCATCCCAGTCTATCTGGAAGACTGTAATTACCTGAATGTGTTGCTTACATCTTTCCTACTTTTTGGATGGAGCTTGAAAGAGAAAGCGAGACTAGTGCTGTGGAGCTGCGTCGCACACTTCCACAATGGTCAGAGTGATGAAAGTCAATTCACAGCGTTCTATTCCTGGCTCATTCCTTACTAGCGGAGGAGAAAGTGCCAGAGAGATTTCATGCCTGAGACAGAGGAGTTACACTTGTGTTTTCCCAATGGACCATCAGAACCAACACTTTCCTTCTAGCACATCTGAGAGCCCTCATCGCCGCATGCTGACAGCGTGAAAATGGGAATCTGCCAGGAATATGGGGGGGAGAGGGGTCCTCGACTAGACCACGATTGGCTAACCAGGCTAAATACTGGTTCTTCTATCCTCTCTTTCAATGGGGCCTTCACGAATGAGAGCTCATGGCTTTCAGTACACAGAGTCTATTTGGATTCTCACAAAGGTTAAAAATCCCAGGTCAAACACTTCTTGGGAGCTTTTGAAATGAAAGAAAGTTATTGATAACCAGGACTTGTCGCATCCTTTCAAACGGTCTGCAGAGGTTCTGAAAGAAGGTCTTCATATCTTAGATGAGTGGTCATGATCCAAAATGAGGTAATTTTGTCCTTTTCTATTTACTGAACACAGGGTAGCCATTATTGCTGATTGAAACCTACTATGTGGGCCATCCAAACAGACCACGCTGATAAATCCATTGCTGCCATAGAAATAACCAAGCACAAAAAGACAGTTTCTGAAAGGCTTAAAAATGCCTCAAAGAGCAAGGTATGTATGAGAGCATGGAGGGAGCAGGACACAGTGCACTGTTTGACCTTGCTTGTGCTTCTCTTAGGTCTTACAGTCTTAATCCTTATAAAGTCCTTGAAAAGGCAATGAAAGAGCAATTTAATCGATGCTACTGAAAGTCACAATTTCACATTTCAAAAGACGTTACTGTGTGAGAAGGTTTTTTTTTTTTTTAATTCTCCATTTTTCACTGAAATAATTTTTAAAAGACTTTTGCAGACAATTAGAACCATACGATTAAACAGCTACTTAATGTCCATAACTCAACTAAGCTCCCTGGTCAACAAAATTAAATGATAATGTTAAAATAACTTGCTAAATTAATTTTATTTTAAACATAAATTCCACTTTTGCTTAGAATGCTGAACAAAAGTAACTCTTCTAGGAAGTTGAAAAAAAATCATGGAAAACTGTTCCCTACAGGGAATTCTGCTTGTGGACATCGCCGCTTGTGGTTGCAGTGAAGTCCTCTACTCTTGGTTTTGATGTTTGAAGGTTCTTTGCTTTAGATTCACAAATGGGTTGATGAAGCAAAGAGTTCACAGCCAGAAGAAAAGTTTCTGAAAGCTTAAACATCTGAGATGGCTTAAGGATGCTAAAAGGGAGACTGTAAATCCCTGTGCAAAAATAAACAGCTTAGCATGGTGCACAAGTATTTAGCCAATGATGCCAATCGCTGTCCGTCAGGGTGTTAAAGTCTTTTTTTCCACTTCAGTGAACCCCATTTAAGTGGCAACTAACACCTGACCCAGACTACATCAGTCAGGAACAATCTACCAGTCAATAAGCATGTTATTTGAGCAGCACTGGAGTTGTGCAATCATTTTCCGCAAACAAGTTTGCAGTTCACGTTTGAAGCACAAATCAGTAAATAAGTAAGTTGGCTGAGAGTTAAACATACTTCAATATGCGTAACCATGTTATGCAATAAAATCAGCTGTGTTGAATTCTCAGGTCATAAACATTTACCATTAAACTCCATGATGAGTAATTGTGGATTATTTCAAATAAAAGGAAATGAAGTGCTCAACCTTCATGATTTGTTGTTTTTTTTTTCCTCTTGCAAACGTTACCTGCAGCGGCAAATGGTTTTATATAAACACAGACCCACCTTGGAACCTCAGAAAGACTTTTTTTGTTTGTTCGTTTTTCTTGTAATATTTCTCTTTTTCTTTTCATCAACTTATTTTATTATCGGTTTTGTACAGCACTTTGGTGCAGTTTTAACCCTGTTTTTAAAGTGCTATATAAATAAATTTGACATTGACATTGAAAGACGAGCGCAATGTTTCGAGCTAGACGCAGGTCTTTATTTAGACGACGCTCATTTTGCTTACAGAATCCAGCAGGACAACAGAGTCTCTTTGATGAAAAGGCAATAATTGATTATGGTCTACGCTTCTGTTTTTGCCAGTACGCTGACAAACAGAAATGATACTAATTCAGATGATACACATATTTCACCACAACCAAGATTTGGTTATTGAGCTCCCTCCTTATCTCCGTCAAACCAGCTGCAGTGAAAACAAATTCAGAAATAAATGTCTCAAATAAATCTAGTGACGTTTGGTGGAACAAAAAAAAACAAAACAAAAAAGAAAACAGTACGCTCACTGTGGTTTGGTCCGCAAGTGCATTTTAGTTCAACTTCCAACAAGTCTGTTGTGCTGCATTAAAATAAATTATCAGTAAACACTGAGGTTTATATTAACCTGAACCATCTGAATTATTTCTCTAAGCAGTGGGTGAAAGATCCAGCAGATTTGTGCATTTGTAAAAAATCACTGAAGTTGTATTATTCACAGGCAAAGAGCTTTTTCAGAGCATTCTATGAAAAACGCTGCAGAAACCAAGTCAAGACAGTATTTTTTTTTTCAATTAACACATCAACATGCATCTTTAAACACAAAGCTAAGCAATGACCTTATATGCACAGTTCAGAATATGCTCCCAACCAGCTTCACGACTGAAGATGCTGTGGTGGTTGTGTGTGTGCAAGTCTGTGTGTGTATGCATGGGTTCATAGGAATGAAGACAGATACAAAGAAATAACAAGATTTGGAAGCCAAATAAATAATAGGCTACTTACCGCAACTTTGCTCCCAGTTATCTGCATGCAGCGATCGGCGGAGAAGGTTAATGTGCAAAAAGACACAAACGGCACAATCGTTAGTAGGCCAGAGAATTATCCATTACAAGTTGAGGCATTAGCGTATCTGTTGTGACAACACAAAAATCCTTCACACATTTATAGCTCACTCGGTTTCACTAAATATTTACAAAAGCAAACAAGATAACTCTCACAGCTATTACTGCATACTGAAGATTATGTCTGTTGTTGGCAGCTGCAGGTCATCTATTGTTAAATTATGGGCCGACTGAGATATAAATTATGAGATGTAAATATCAAGGCAAAATTTCCTGCACTTCTGCAATAATTTGACAATGTGGACAGTAAGACAAGTGAGAGGGTAAATGTCTTTGATTGGTCGATGCAGATTTTGGATTCTTACCCAAACATGAACACTTGCTACTGCGGGTACAGAATGTGAAGAAGGTCCCTTTGGTGTAAAAATCAATCTTCTGCCATTAACAGTGGTCTTCAGATGTCACATTTGTGTGGCAGAACTACCTTGAACCCATGCAGTCAGCACAATTCCCAGGGTTTAACCTTGTTATCTGTCAATAGTGGCAGGTAGCAGAAGCGATTTTCATTACTGCAACTGTGGGACTTGTTTCACAGTGGGAAGGTGTCTGTTAGCAGAGTAAATGTATTCTAATCTGAGGCTGAGCTCCTCTCGCTCTACAACATGCTTCTAGGGAATTGCATTCTGATTGCAAGAAGTTATAGGACACACTGAGCCATTTCCCCCCTTCCTTTCTACGGTTTTTATAGGAGGCAAAGAAAAAAAAAATCTAACTTTCATTTTCTTTTACCGTCATTCTCAAACTGTCCAGGTCTGCATCCATTTATTGCAACAGTTACCCTTTCCTTCACCCTACTAAATGTTCAGAACAGCCATAGAAGCAGTTTAATGCAACAATTTCTCTATGTTTTTAGCAACTATTGCATGCCTTTAAAATGGTCCAGAATACAACAATTGCTGCAGAACGTACATCTATTTAACTTTAAAACACATTTACAGCAGCTCTACCAAACAGACATCATCTTTAGTGCGCCAGAACACAACACTGGAAGGAGCTTGAAGGTGAGAGGCACCGGTTCAAATTAAATGTGCGTTTTGGAAAAAAAAAAAAAAAAAAGGACAAGTCATTGGGTACAGTGGATGTTACAAGGTCTGCACAGCTTGTTATAGTGACAGGTTTTTTGAAATATCACAAATAACAGAACGCCAAAATCATTAAAGAAGTTTTTCCACCTTTCGTCTGAGCTAGCTCTTGAACAGCTCCTTTCAAAAAACTATTTCTTTGAGTTAGAAAAATATTTGAGCAATACTGTTGCATAATTCTCAACACACACACACACATATAAATTGTGTTTAAGCACATTTTTACAATTAACCTCTGAGGTATGATTTGATCATTATTGGCACATTTTGCCCACATATTTGCTCCTTTTTATTTACCACAATGCCCTAAATTTGGCCGATATTCTGTGTGCATCTCTCTTCAGATCGCAAAACAGATTCAGGTCTGGGCTGAGAACCAATCTTCTTCTGGTGAAGCTATTCTTTTGAAGAGTATTTCTTTACATTTCCAGCACAAAGCCTGAAGGATTTGTGCCGACTTGAACTGTTGTTTTGACCCCAATTTCGTCCAAAGTTTTCAACCTAATTTTAGTAGTTTCTACATCTCTTTAGACGTTTTCTCTACTTGATGCCAATGATTTGATCCTTCTTAAACAGACTGAGATATGTTCCACAATCACAGGATGTGTCTTTCCACATGGTTGTTTAAGAAATCAGAAGATGCCATTGGGTAATAATTTGCTGCCAATAGGAAGCCACTACAAGCTAATGGTCTAGTTAAATCCAAGTGGTGATTTTTGTGTGTGTGTGTGTGTTTTTGGTCAAGATGTGCATTTCACCATTATTTCTTTTTATTGCCATTTCCCCCCAAAAAAAGATTTCAGTGTTTTCAATTTTATAGGCCACTTTCAAGGTGGAAAAAGTTCTGGAACACAAAAACCTGCCATCTTAAACAAGGAAATGTAGGCTTTTAATATCCACAATAGATGCTGTACTTAATGACTTGCACGTTTTCCTCTCAAGACATCACTATGTACCACAAATTGTAAGAGTACTGCAAATTAATAATCATTAGTGGTCTGGACTTTCTCTGAAAACTGTACGGGCCACTCGGAGAGGAAGGCTGAAAATTGATGGTCACATAAAAAAAAAAAATAAAAAAAAAGTAGTAAGAAAAGAATGCAATAATGAGCAATCCCCATTTACAAGACCTTACATCACATCCTTCCAACATTAAACAAAGCATGTTCATAATTTAACACAAGACTCAAAGTATGTATTAGTAGCATTAGTAAAATTTGTGAAATTAGCATTTTTGATTAAATTTGCACAAATGTAAAGAGAAGGGCTGTAAAAAAAAAAGAAAGGCGGCGAAAAAGAAAAGCAGCAGCTCATGCAAAGCTAATAGTTAAAGACATTTAAACATGACTCATGCAGAAGCAGAGTTGGATTACACGGTAATCAGTTCATATTTAAATGAGCCAGGTCTTTGCAGAAGTTTTTTTTTTTTTTTTTTTTTTTTTTTTTTGGCAATACTCCATTTGTATTGGGAGTAATTTGCCAGACCCCTGCTGGGGTAAACCTTGTAGAATATGAGTCTGTATTCAATGTTGCATGGCTTGAGAGAGAGAATGGCTTTAAATTTTCTTCAAAATACATATTTTGCAAGAGTAAGAATTGTACTCATTATTTCAGGCAAGCAAAGTTTAAAAGCAAATGTGATGTGTCAGTATGCATCAGTGATGGATAGTCACCTAGGACATTATGAAAATCTTTTGCATATTAAGTTTCCTTTTGCTACAAAGGCAACAATAAACCGAGGAGGTGTTGAGCAGCATAAATCTGGCACCAACAACTAAGTATTGATTTTGCAAATCCTGTAAACTGGCGTCTTACAGATGTTTCACTAGTTTGGGATTCAGATAATTTGGAGACCAAATCAAATCCTCCACTTTGCTATTTTGTTGCTGAAATAGTTTCTGAGCAATTCCAGCAGCAGAAGGGCTCATTATCCTGCTCTCACAAAGCACAGTTTCAGATCAGGTAAATAGTTTACTGCAACATCTAAATCAACAGCAACAGCCAAGGTTTTCCAACAAAGCATCAATCAAAGCCTTTCATTGCCACTGCTGGATGGCTCTCTGCTCATTGTGCGTTTTGGTGTTCCTCAGGTAAAAAGTACATGAAAACTTGATACAAAAAAACTGATTTTGGTCTTTAAAATAAATGTTTGTTTGGCTCGTTTCATCTGTACAACTTTTAATTACATCAGCCACTTTAGCTGCTACCAGGCGAGTTTTAAGACTGGCCTTTATTTAAGTCATCAGTGGACCTTCACCAGTTTCCTTTCGTGAGACCACTCTTCGAAGGACCAGAGAACTAGGAAGCTGCCACACTCTACAGAAGCTGCATATTATCTGGAGATTCTTGTAACCCTGCCATCACAATTTCAAATTTGCTTAAATTACATTTGCCTTTTTTTCTCCATAATATACAGGCCAACTACCACACCTCAATGAAATGTCACCTTGGAGTGATCATATTGCTTTGGCTGATTGGTGCATGTGAAAGCTGTTGGGTTTTGGTCAGAAAGCATGTTGGAGAGACCAACATCTGTGGTGCTCCACCAGTATTTAATCATTTAAATCGTGTGCTTTAAATGACCTGAGGATGCTGTCTGCTTAAAGAAACAGAGGAAAATATTTCAAAAATGTTACCACTAACCAAACCCGTAAGTGTGTTGAATTATAATAAATGCAATAAAACAGTAAAGACGTTAAAAAATAAAAGACACAGTAAGCCTTTCAGAAATGACAGACACTGGAGACACCACAGCCAAACTGAAAACCCCACAGCAAGATAGAAAAAAGCCCAGAATGTTAAAAAGCCAAACCACCTATCTAGACTCTGTGCAACATTTTATATTTAGCCCATTACCAGCTACACATAACTATACTGCTGAAATGCAATTCCTTCTTTCAACTGTTCCAAGTTTCAAACTTTCCAATGGGTCATTAATTCAACAATGCTGATCAGAACTCTCTAAGCCGTGCGATTATGGTTTCTTAGATAAAAGATGGAGATTTGCTTACAATTTAACACAGCCTAAACATTTTTTCACAAACAAGTCTAGCAATATGCTACAACCTGTCACAATTGTTACATTTTCACAGTAATTGCTGCAAACCGTTACAACTATTGCAAATTGTTCAATAGAAATCCTCAGTCTACTGCTGGATGGTATGATAAAATATTTCAAAAAACTATTTGAAAAGCCCACCTAAACAATCAAATTGATGCAACCTCCGGTGGCGTTAGCAGATATTACACATTGTTGGGGATCTACAGTAGTCCTGTACTGTAACTGCACATTTGCATGAGCCTGCATGAACAGCTATTTCATCCCTGACACCGAGTCCCCCTCCCCTTCTCCTCCATCAGCCCTATTAAATGTGATAGCAGGGTGCAGACAGACATCACATTTTGTCCTCTGTCCTTTCACTACACAGATTATGTTATTCATTTGAATAAAATATCTCTGCTCACAAAGCATAATGGGCCCTGTGAGGAATTCAATCATCTCGGATAATCATCATTATCAATAATGCCAGTTAATTACCATAACAATGAGCAAGGTAATAAATGACGATGTCAAGGCAGAGCTACCAGGTTCAGGAAACAATGAAGAAAGAAAGCACTTCTTCTCTTCAGAAGTGCTATGAATATCACCTCAGTAAGGTTCTCCAAAATCTCTAGGAAAGAAGTCATTTCAATATACTGCCACATAAAAAAAGATATAAAAATTGCAAATCATACTGTTACTCATCTAAAATATTAAGAAACTGGTGGTAAATATTGAAGCCAGATACTTAAGACAAATTTATCCAAGCATGGTTTGTGTACAGTGGCAGAAACGGTGAGTAAATGGCAAAAAAAAAAAAAAAAAAAAAGTTTTAGCTGCATTCCTATACCATATCTGTTGGTGTTAACTTGAGAAATTGTGATTGTTTACTTCATCTCCATCACTCCATGGTCAAAGTTTTGTTAGACTTCAAGTCCATATGTTTGCTCCAACAAGCACTACTTAAAATGAAAAGAATGGGAGCAAATAAAATCGAGAGTGACGCAATCTGTTAATTTTGTCTGCACCGCTAACAAGACGGTCAAAGAATGGGCCCATGCAAGCTTAAGGCGTCTTCAAAGTGGTCTGTGTTTGAACAAAGACCTGACCCCAGTCAGCTTTCCGTCACAAAGCACGACACCCACATGTTTACTTCCTGTCAGACTACTGGAATGCAGTGTTGTGCGTGAAAGGGGTTTATGCTATCGTTTCGGTGCCAGCAAACACGAGTTGCGTCACGTTATTTTAAAGACGACATTTAGGTGTTTTAGAAATCCAAAGGACACAGACTTCCATTTTCTGCTCTTGCCAGATCCAACCATGTGGTGTTTTGAGCAGCAGAAATCCTAATCAGGTCTGCCTTGTTGTCTCCAAAAGCAACAAATGTTTTCAGTGGGCGACAGATTGCAATTTTATATTATTCTTCAACTGTTACCCTCGAGTCTTTAAGAGAAATAAATCCTTTCATAAGACTCTCTGAAATGCACTAAACATTTTTTTTTTAAACAAGCAGGGTTTTTTTTTTTTTATAAGATAAAAACACTTATCAAGTTCAATACTTAATATCTGAACTTTTTACAATTTATTGTGAACAATATCTTACAACTCTGAGTTTATTTATACTTTAAGTAATAACGTAGCTGGTCAAAGGTTAGACACCACCACCACCATCAATGGACAAAAGAAAAGTAAGACTGGACAAACATGAATCATCCACCAATCACCAACTAGGTAAGCAGCTCCAAGTTACAGGTGCATCTCAATTAATATGAATAGTATCAGAAAATGTGTTTATTACAGGAATTTATATATATATTTAAAAAACTCAGACAATTAGGTTACATGATACCTACTGAATGGATATCTAATACAGACATGTCAGCCTAAAAAGTATATTCATGTACTGTATGGTTTATGCAATCAGTTCTCTTTTGCATGAATTATTCCACAAATGCTGCATGGTTAGTTTTGCTTAGCTATTAAAAAAAAAACAAAAAAAAAAACCCAGTTTGCTTTAATAGCGCTTTGCTAAACAGTCTGCTGTAAGCCGCAGTTAACCTTGTTCCACCTTTTCCTTCCACTCAATTTTCCAGTTGTAGCAAGCCTGTTTGGACACCAGTATCTGGTGCATCAAGGTGTTATTTTGAGTATTATTTTAATCTTAATTCAGCATCACAAGTAGTTTTTTTCACATGAGCACCCAGCTACATTAATTTCTGACAAGCTAGATTTTTGGGCTTTTATGAGCTATACCCTTAAAACAACAAAAATAACAAATACGCCATTAAAATAAATCACTTGGTGTGAAATAAACCTATGAGTTTCACTTTTTTAATCACATGATGGAAATTAAATCAAGTTTTCAATAACATTATTGAGATGTTCCTGTAGATCCAAGGAGCAAACAAGAAAGAAAAAAAAAAAAATCAAAGACAAATAAGTCGATCAAAACTGCAATCAAAGAGGTGGGCCTCAAGCATGAAGAGTGAGGAAAGGTGGTGGAGTGGTGAGTGTGCAATAAGGGATGACAAAGCAGAGTATGAAACGGAGCATCAGGTTATTTGACCTCGTTTTCACAAATGAAACACACTTTTGAAACACTCATTTATTGTGACACTTACAGATTTGGCAGTGGCCGAGATGTACTGGACCACCATCTCACGCTTGATGGCCAGTTCCTTCCCACGCAGAGGGGCTTTACGATCCTCATTGAGGTTCATGTCCTCCTATTATAAAAAAAAAAGAAAAGAAAAACAGAGAAGTGAAGCTAATTAAACTCTCCAAACTTTTTCAAGGTTGCATTTAAAGGGCACAAACACCAACATGAAAAAAAAAAAAAAAAAAAAAAAAAACATGTTCCGTCGATTGTAGCATTTGCTAGAATTTTTTTTTTACTGCACAACATCAAATTAGCCCGGCAAAGAAAAAAACATGAAGAAATTATATGCAGCTGTAGTTGATCCCAATAAACACATAACCAAAAAAAAAAAAAAAAAGTAAATTTCTGCATTTGAAAACCTTAAACTCTGTGAACTGGATCGTTTACAGTATAATGGGTCCATCAGGAAGTAGAAACCTTTCAGGCGCAGAAACAATTATTTTTCCATTTCCACTAGTACTCCTTTATATCAGATCTTGTCCCATGCTTAAATTAATTCCCTACCATGTTTCTTTGTTGAAGTCGCAAGCTGTGGCAGCAGAGTATAATGGCAGGAATAATTAGTCCTTGAAATAAAAGTAGAAAAAGGCAGCAGCAATATAAAAAAAAAAACGAAAAAAAAAAAACGCACACTGCAACCCAACTCTGAACAGAAGAACAAAATCAAACAACATGGCTTCTATTGAGGCCATGCAATCACAGCTGATAGGCTGGATAGGCAGTATCTACGTGTTATTGGGAGTATTATCTTCATGCTACTTTAATTCGGCATCACAAAGAGTTCTTTCATGTGAGAGACATCAGAGGATAGAGTGAAGGCCGGACAGAGCACTAAAAGCTAGGGAATGACATGATGATTAGAATGGAGGAGAATGTTTATCAGAAGCACTCTCTCACAAAGAGATGGCTAGAATGAACAGAGAGGAGAAAAACATCCTCCAGTGGGGATTCCACAAAGATGCGGAGGCATGCTGCCCTCTAGTGGGAAGAAAGGAAAAGATCTTTAACCATCACAGCTCTGATTTCACACCGATTTCTCTACATCTGATCAAATGTCTAATTCACCTTGTAAATTAGGTGCATCATCAAATAAGAGCAGTGTATTATACATTGGCTTTATTATCTTACCACAAGTAATCAGATTGAAGTTGTTCAGCCTTATTTGTCTGCGAGACATGGGCAGGAATCCCAACCACGGGCACTGTGACCTAAATTCCTTTAACTACATCTCCTCCAGTAAATACCCTCTGAGCTAAAAAGAAAACCATTAACATCTCTTGTGGAACTGGAAGAGGGGGAGGAAAAAAAAAATGCAGCCGAAACTTTTTCATCACCTAGGGAAACCAGCAGGTTTTTTAATTAATCTTTGAACCCTGCTAATTTATCTGCTTAATTGGCATTCAATAAAGGAGGCAGAATGTGGCGGGGTGAGTACATTGCAGGCACACAGAGGGGGGGCGGCGGGTTGCATGAGTGGTGAGCCTGCGGGACGTTTGTCAAGGGGCAAACTGGAGGAATGAGCCCTCCATGTTCAGCCTGCAAAATGATTAATGCTCTTTTATTAATTATACCCTCACAGGCAACATAAAAAGAGTCTCGATATATCAGGACTATTCTGCTGGTGTAACTGAAATGCCGTGATTTGAGCTTCTAGCGATGCCAGTAGACCAGACGAGCACTCCAGCTCGCTATCTGAACGCCAGTCTGACAAACTCCGGGAAGAATTTATTAATACTGATCAGGGTGCTGTGCTCATACCAAACATTATTATACTGGTGTATTCAGGAAATCCTCCTTCACCATAGTGCTGTGACAAAGTATTTTTCCCCCTTAAAGGTTTCTCTAGTTTTCACCTGTTAAATCACACTTAAATGTATCAGATCAAACAAAAGGCATCTTTTAAATTATGTAATCTTTTAAAGGAAGATAGCTAACCAAATGACTGAACATATAATTGCTCTCTCATCTCAAATGATGAATTATCTGTGCATGCCAATGTTGTTTCTTTGGTTACACTTCCCTTACCAGGTCAGATAACTGCCAGAAATCACTTCAGTAGAACCGTTCTGACGACATAAAGTAAGCAACGCACCATATCCCAATATAAAGAAATTCAAGGCAAAGAAATCCACTGTCATCTATTAGTCCGGAAATGTTTATAAACATATTTTAACCACAGTGAAAGAAAGTCTCCGCAAATGGAGAGTTTCAAGGGGAAAATAGATCAATAGAACACAAAGGCCCATGTTTCTGTGTTTCTGGGTGAATGGTGTGCTTCCCTCTGCATATGGTGCAAAACTAAAAGCCTTTTGAAAAAAAAATTATTTTTGTATTTACTCAGGTTATCCTTGTCTGGTATTGCAATGGGTTTGATAATATGAAATATTTCAGTTAGACAAAAAAAAAAGAAAGCAGAAGAAATGTGTAGGGGGCAAAACGTTTCGACAGTGCTCTCCATCCAAGTAAAGAAATGTTTAAATTAGAAAAACAAAGCCATTATGTGTTTGACTAAATTCCTGAGTCCTCAATCACTGTAACCCAAGTAAGCAGGTGTTTCCCCCTCACCAAACCATATTCCCCCAACCAAGCAATAAGTTAAAATGGCTGCACTCTGGGCATGGCAGATCTTCACTGGGGATGAGGCTTAGCAGCTGTCTGATTATTTGGATCAGAGGTTTCAGGCAGCCATTAACTTTAACAGATTAAGACTTTGCAACAAATTTTAGCTTATAAACCAACTTTGTTCCTCTATTTTTCTAAGTTGCACAACATTTTTTTATGGAGAACTTTATCCTGAAGTTAAACTGCTAGGATGGAGTTTCATCTTGGACCGTATTGCATCAAACCAGACAAAGAGTTTCAAGTTTGACTTGGACTTGTGCTCTAAAGACTTGAGGTATTGGCCTCACTCTCATGCAAGTCAATATTTACTATTTAAAGATGTGACTATTAATCTCTTCTATTCTTCTCTTACCCCAATTCCCATCATAGCCTTCTATTGCATCTCAAGTGAACAAAGAAGCATCATCAGAGATCCTTCCTCCCAGCAGCTGTCGGACTCTATAACCATCAGTGCTGCCAACAAACTCAGAAAGTGTTTACGTCCCTGCTCTTCTTTGCAGTTTTCCTGGTGTCAAATAACACTTCTACTGGTATTTGCACATCAATGTTTGCAGTTTTCTTTTCATATATTGCAAATAGTCTGTTTTTAAATACACGTTTTGTATCTTTTATATATATAGTTGTGCTACTCTCCTTTGGATCAGGGTATGCAATGTTTAATAATTGCACTGTATGTTATGATGCAATTCTTCCCTTATGGTACAGTATAATATTCTTAATTTTGTTATTTGCATTTATCCATGAGGACAGTAAGGTCTGTAGATTCACAGTTACTTTTTGCAGTTGTTACAGGTGAATTTCCCCAATGTGGGACAATAAAGTGAATTTCTATTCTATTCTAAAAGGAATGCAGTGGACTGTTGGATTTCAGTTACGTTCATATAGAGATGAATCACAACACACCTTCCCAAAGCACTTTGCAAAATGCCATATTCTTTACAGAAGTATACAGTTAATTTGGTCAGATCATATAGACAGATTTGATTACATACATTTCATAATAAAAAAAAAGGCTACTAACAGCTTTGCTGTGTGTGTTGTATAAATGGCATCACCTCTGTCTTCTAAAAATCAACTATGTTTTAATGAATTTGTATAATTTCAGTACAAATAAAGTTAACATACACTAACATCTTATAGTCTGACCTTCAATCTTTCTGGTTCCTTCAAAATAAAACAAATTTTTATTTTGAAGGAACTAAAATAAATTGGCTAAACATTAACCTGTTTAGCCTATTTTAAATGTCTTATTTGAACATGAATGCCTACCAATATGTTTTATGTGATAATATTTCTTACCGATTTTCAAATGTATCGATTTATTGCATGTTAAATTCAAACTAGTAAAAAGAAATATAAATGTGCCAATTGTCCATGTATGAAATTATGCTTCAGGAAAAGGATTTTAATTCATAACCTACGACGGTTTGGTGTTTAAAGCAAAATAGATGGCATGCATCCAATGTGAAAAAGTATATTTCAGCACTTAAGACTTTACTTGGACTTGTGTGAACAACTCTGAATAAAATCCCTAAAAGAAATCGTCAAATAAGTTTGGCAAAATCGCTTGGCTTATAACTTGTTGGGGTTTTGAATTAGACTTGATAATTAACGTACACCCTCAAATGCACCCGAGGCTTGAAAATCTATGAGGAGACTGCCCTAGAGAGAAATGTGGATCTGAGAAAAGTAAGTAGTAAAAAAAAAAAAATGTTTTGCTTCAACTGTGACAAATCAATTATTTTGTCCACTACCCTCAAGTTTGATCCATGAGAGGCATAAGGGCATATGCCGTAATTCTCCTGTGGGCTGGTTTTAATGTCTTGGTGCAGAGTGGAAGTGCTGTGGGATCACAAAGGAACTTATTACCCAGAGTGTTCATCCTAACAATGACACACATCTTGAAACAAGCCACAGTAGCACTGCAGTCCTACATTGTCACTGTGCTTCCATAAGTATCCCAACATGTTTTCACAAATTCTTGAAATGAATTGCATTTGTTCTCGCATTCAAAACAACAAACTTAAATGAGTTGTGCTGTAGTTTTATGTGACCGATCAAATCAAAGTAGCATAATTGTGAAGTGGAAAGACACCGAGACTGAACCTTCGAAGGCCCAAGTCTACTCAATCAGCATAGACTCAGTTATCCATTGACCATGAAGACTGGAAGTGAGCGACTGTGAAATCTGACGGTCTGATCTTTACATTTATTTCTGACCTTAACTCAGTGCATGCCCCGTCACCAAGCAACCATGACGGCACTAAGCATAAACTGTACAAAGTGGAGTTTGAAGACCTGGTGAGTTTTATTTTTATTTATTTAATCATAAATAATTTAATGAATTATATACATTTTCACATAACTATATAAAAATGTTAATGCAATTGACAAAAGTCTACCTACCAACACAACTTCACCATTGTTTCAAGAACAAAAATCTCCTTTAGCAGCACACCCTGCCCACCGACTCTGGGGATAGGGTGGACTACTATGAATACACCAAACCCGTCCTGCAAATCCTGGAAAAAGGAGGACGCAATTTGCAGCAGCCTTCGAATTCGGACAGCCTTTGTCGCTTTGCGGTGACGTAATCGGCCTTCAAATGCTGCCTTCAAAGGACGCAGCTCCTGAATTTGAACACACACTTTCTGTACCTCTAAAAAAAAAGTCATAAGATCCGAATAACACAGCCTTCATTGACTGACAAAATGCTAAAAAGTTTAAGGGGTACAAAACATTTTGAAATTAAATAAGATTAAGAGCACATTTCATCCCTTTATGAAGGATTTAATTACAAACACACACAAGAAGAAGAATTTGAAGGAAAACGACTGAATCGGGATTAGCTGTAGTTACAGGTCCCCTACAAAACACTACATTTTATATAATTATGAAACTGCACATATTATATTGTTTCAATCATAGAGAAGTGTCACACATCATGCATTCGTGGTTTAGAGAAAAGCTTTACCCTCACTAGGAGCTGATTGGAGCTACGCCGTTCCTAAGATGAATATCTTTGATTGAAGCCCACTTCTTCCACACAGTTTTCTCCTCGGTGCGATAAAAATACTGGACATTTTTAACAGCTGATTTACTGCTGTGCATTGTGATGAGAGGCTCAGAATTCAAGCTGTGCATATCTAGCTAAATCCTGTGACAAATTGCATAACTACGCACTACACAATTACCGAGACAGCACATTGAAAGTTATTTGGATGCAATTTAAATCTCTGCACTTTCATGAATGCAGTCCTGCTCTCAATGATTAACTTCAAAAACTCTATAAAGTATTCATTTGCATTTCTTTACCACTGACTGAGAATTTATTCCTATATTTTGTCAGTTTTGCTTTGATGGCTGTTCAGTAATGGCTTATGGGCTATTCCAGCATAGATATACACACCACAGAGGAGGGGGAGAAGAAAAAAAAAAAAACAAAAAAAAACATTTTATCGTGGTCATTAATGCACAGCTGGAGGTTTCGCTAATATGGCAAGGGTCAGCCCTTCAATTGCAGACAGCAAGGCTAAAACATGCGAGAACAATCAACAGTGAAATGTGGGTAAAGTTAATAAAAAGTGTGTGAAACATAAAAGGAAAACTGTGAAAATATTTGAGATGACAAATGCATACCAAAGTTGGTGATTATTAGCATAAAATATAGAAAAATCTACCCACCAGCTATTTTCTGGGTACAACATCAAAGCAGGAGAGTTTTCAGTTTATAGGTGGAAGCAGGATTGGAATTGACGGTACATAAGTAAATAAACCCCCTCCCCCCCCTCCCTTTTTCGATTGCATTACCGTAATTATAACTCCCAACCCCAAGTGTCAAGACCTGTCAAATGTCAGACCAGCAAACATGCCTTTTGTGTCATCTGTCACTGAGCAAATTGAAGCCTGGGTGTAATGTCACGCTGCTGTGAGCACAAACATAGTAATTGAGAGGTGAAGTGAGTGACAGGGATGAGCGCCCGGGCAAGAAAACAGTGAACACAGGCCTGATGAAAACTCTGAGCTCTGATCGCATTTCTCAGGCCCTGGCGATGGAGAGCATTGTACGAGAAATACGGAAAAGGTAAGCACAACACACACACACACAGAGCAAGTCACTCAGATGCATTATAGACAATAGAGCACACAACCTATGAAATAAAGGTAGAGTAATTCAGCTTCTCACTTCAAAGAGATGGGGTGAAAGCTTTTCACATTTCAGTCCTGCAGCACACAAGGCCAGAAATGCACAAAAGTGACATCTGACCCCAGGGACGAGGGAGAAGTAAGTCTGATATTTAGCATTTTAAATCTGCCCAAATGAAAACCAGATTTAAAATGACTTATACTAAATCTGTCAACAAATGGCATAAAAACAAACAAACAAAAAAAAAAGTCATGTTAAATCCAAATCCTTGTGCCAAAGCTCCTTTTGTTCCCAAGAACAATGGTAACACAAACATGACGGTGTCAAATGATTGCATTTGGTGCTGTGAGACATTACTGCTGTAAGAAAATATGGGCCCTGCACGCAGTCTATTTGAAACTCTCAATGCAGAATGAGATTAGCAATCGCTTGCAGTCTTTGGAGAGTTGTTTTACTGCAGTGCTCATGCAAATATGCAACTGAGTTCGTAAAGCTCTGCAGTTGTCTTAGGCTGCATATCATAACTTGTTGACTGTGTTCCAAAGCTCCTCTGGATATTCACACATGAATGTGAGCGCCTTTCAAGAGGTATTTTAAGAAAAATGAGGTGGAATTGTTCCAGTTCTTTCTCTGATTGAAACCAACTTCAGTTTATTAAGAAATAGTTACAAAAACTCAATCTTACACCTTACAAGTGCCTATCGTAATAACTCAAACATCAAATGTACCTAAATGTGAATTAATATGTACAGTGTGGGTTTTTTGCTCTACTGCAGAAGCTAGCATCTACAGACTTCATCTCCTTTCTCAAAAGTATAGCCAATCAGCAGAAAGAAAAATAAATGGCACATCTGGACCGACTACTTTGCAAACACCAGCCAATAACGTGTCATGTAGAAATCCTAAGCTTAATTTTCTGTCAAATAATTTAAATATGCTCTACAAAAAAAATGGCAAATAATTTGGATTCAAGTTAAACACAAATATACTGGTTCACTGTAACTCAAACTCAATCAATAAGGAAGGAGAGCATCGAATTTAGGGGCATCAAAGTTAATGCATGCCATCCATTTTGATTATTTTCTATTTGTCACAAAAGTGGAAAAACTATGCATCATTTTCCTGAGGTCCCATTTCTGGTTTGCCTATCACATAAAAAAAAATACTTCCAATAAAATACACTGAAGTTTGTTTCTGCAACTCAACAAAATGTGAAAAAGTTCAAGGGGTTGTAACACTTTAGCAAGGCAATGCATGTCAGACAACCCAAACGATAAAACCTGACTCAATTTTGGGGACATTACTGGTTGGAGTTCAAGCACTGAGACGAGGAAGCACAAAAGAGACGATGGTGAAAGCCTGAGGACAAGAGCTGACAGTAGCAACACTCAGGCTTCTACAGCTATGAAGAAAGAAGAGAATGTGGATGGCAGCCTGAATGACACACTCTGGAGGCAGCATTGTAGGGGCTGCACAATGGCAGACAAGTGAATGGATAGCTTCATGATACATAAAAGCACAGAAGATCCTCTTTTTATGCTGGGCACAGACAGACAGAACAACTGGATCAAATGTAGAAGTGAGCAGGTGATTGTATTACAATCAGATAAAGAGCATGTCAGTGATGCATCATTAAACACCCAACAAAACACTGGTATGACTATTTTGAAATGTGCATCAGTAGCAACCCTAGAATTGTCTTCAATACATTAAAAATACATCTGGACGTTACAAAAGCATGTTTGCTTCCATTCATGATTTAATAACTAAAAGAAAAAAAAAACTACTTTAAAAGCGCTGAAGTGGTTTGGGTTTAAAACAACCCAACAAAGTATAACAAACTGTTTATAAAAGGATTACAGTTCAAGGTGGAAGTACAGAAACTGGACTTTCTGTACTTCCAGAAACTGTCAAGCAAAAGTCTACCCCGTGAAGGACAACCATGCATTGTGGGAAGAGAAGCAACTGATTACGTGATGGTCAAAGGTTAAAACATGACTCAGTCCAATTGTACTTTGTATTAAAGAAAGTGTACAAGCTGTAAAAGGAGTCACTGGTGTCATTTCATTTTTTTTGGACCAAGGACGTTGCGACGCCGAAAGAGAAACAGAAAGTCTTTGCCTTTTGACAACAAGTTGTCAAAATGATTGCAATTTGTAGCTGTACTAAAAAGAAAAAAAGAAATCCATTTTTATGAAGTGTTATTCAGGTTCCTGGAAGCATTCAGAGGTTAGGTGTTGTTAAGCAGCGTCAGGTTGGTTTGGTGTAAATGTAGACACTGCTTAGGTGCACATGTTTTATGTGATGAATTTTTAAAAGTAATTTTGAATAACGAGAAAACGGGTCTCATCAAGGGGCCCCAGCCAGAAGTATAAAAGTATAAAGGCTCCACATAACCAATTCAGATAAATGTAGCATATGTTCTATGAGTTTTGTGGTAGCTTTAAGGTATTATACTGCAAAATACTTCTGTGGTGAGAAATAAAAGCCTAAACCAGACATTTCTTGACCCCGGTCTAGCTAAATAAAACTTTAGAGCCACAAATATTACATGAACTTTTGAAATTAGTGTTTCACAGACGGCATCAATAATTATTGACTTGTTTTTTTGTTGTTGTTGTTGTTTTAAATATCTGAGTCATTGCCAAACTGGAGGCTTGACTTTTCCTGTTTTATCCACAAGGTTCACTCCACGTTGTTTATTTTTAAACAGTTATGTGACACACTGGCAAAACCTTAACCTGCTACTGATCAAGTTACTCACCAGATTGTTGGTGGTAACCTTAGAGTGAGTGAGTTGCTAGGTAACCAAAGTGTGGGTTAGTTGATGCCACCCACCTTGCTTAGCTGGCTGTGAGGGGTTGAGTGGCTAAAGGCTTTAATCTGAAAACATCCCCCACAATACTGTGCATTTCTGGATCAGAGTTCAGTTACTGATTAATTGTCGATCTCTTACATATAACAACAATAATTTCTAATAAATAACTATGGACAATTTGCTTTAAATGAATGAAAATGATACAAGACGGCAGAGAAGGGGAAAGTCATTTCAGTGTTCTGAGGAATGTGTAAAAATACAAAGACACTTGTCAGAGGCTCTCAAAAACAGAGGAAAGCAAGGGCTTGACTTCACTATTTAGGGAAAAATGTTCAGAAAAGAGTTTCTAAGGGGAAAAAGATCATTTCAGACCATGTGACTGTCTTGCCCGATTTAACATCAATCCATCCACTATCTTCCACTCAATCCGGGGCAAAGTTGTGGGGTCAGCTCCAGACTTCCACAAGTCACAAATTAATAGTCATTTAACTCCTTGATGACACATGCATCAATCTCTGTTTTGGACAGCAAAAAAGAATGGAAAATACAATACAGCTTTCTGAAAAACAGAACAGAGTTACTGTTCTGTCCCGCCTCCTGAGGAATCTCCTGCCTTTTGATGTTTGGGTGAAGGGGTTGGAAAAAAACAAAAAAAACAACACGGACTGCCAGCATTGCATGAATCTGTCTTGGCCTGTGCCATTTACCACACCGAGGACTACTGGGAAAACAGCCTGAGGGCGTACAACACCAACAGACTCCAGAAATTGATTAAGCCGGCTCAGACCTGGGTGGAGGCGAACCATCTGTATGCAGTGAAGGATATTTTCAAAACTTCTCTCTCCATCACTGACGATGTCTCCTGCCCACTAAATAGCATCATGGCATGCCTGGAAACTCACACTGACTAATTCCCCAAACTGGAAACCATACAGGAAAAATGGAATTAGTTAGTTAATCTGTGTTCATGTGTTTAACCACATTTATCTCAACTTGCATCACACTTTGATTTATATTTTTTAATGAACTTTTCAATCATCTGAGCTTTAGCCTTTTGGTAATATATGCACTCTTAAACTTTATGGTAAATTTAACCTGCAAGCAGATTTAGTAGTCTGACATTTTTTGTTTTGTTTTGTTTTGTTTTTTTAGGCCAACATTTTTACAGAAAAATAAAGTCTTAATATATGTAAAATGTTATCAGAATATGCTTAATTTGCCAAGTTTATGTGCATAAATAAGGAATTTGACTTTAAATAGACATCTAATATAATATATACAAACTTTGAGGAGCATAAAAATAATACAACACTATGTATATATAATAATATATGCACTGCTAATTTTTATGCTAAAATATAGTGCAAATATGCATATCTTGTTTTACACACAGTAGCTAACTGCTCTGGCTGTACGGTGTTCATTGTGTCAATTGGATTAACAGCCTGAGGGAAGAAACTGTCTCTGTGGCAGCTGGTTTTTGGATATTTGGGGTCTGCAGTGGTATCATCTGCTGGTTAGGTAAGACATAAATTATTACTCATCCATTAACCAGGCTACTGCATTCATCTTAGTTTGATAGTAAATAGAAAGCACAAACATCAACAACTTTTACTCACATGCATAATAAGAAATCACAAAACTCAGGCAGTTATGCTGACCTAAGTCTTGCATGGTTATTTTGTTATTGAGCGAATAAAAAAAATAAAAAAAATTCTATTTTGAAAAAAAATATATACATATTTTTGTGGTTTACATGAGCTTTTAACAAGACAATTTTGGCCGTCGTGGCAAAAAGTTTGGGCAGCCGCTTTAAGGTCAAGGATTATAATCAAGATCTGAAAGTTTTCTGATCCTCTGTAATATTGATTTTACATTAAATGGGTTGGGGTTGACTATGTAAATCTACTATTTTCAGAAACACACAATGATACTTTTCAGCATCAGTTTAACCTTGATCGATCATTAGGGAGACCTCTAGGCCATATTTTCACTTTTGCCTCTAAGCAGTCGGAAAAAGCTATGCCAACTCAAAAAGGTCAATCATGTTCATATTAAAACTGTTTTACACACCAAATGTCCTCTGCAGTAAAACAAGGAACCATGAATACTAAGACACTAATACATCTTTTCAAAATGAGCTTCTACATATTGTTTGTATGAAGCATTCTAAATTGGATTCTATTATTGAGTGAACTTAGGTTAAACGAAGGAGAAGAAAGAAAACAAAGCTTACCATCATCTTCTCAAAGAGGTCAACTATTTCTTTTTCCGAGAGGTTCATGGATCTCTCGTCAAAGAAAGGCTGCGGCTGAGGGAGTTCGGCTTGGGTAGAGATGGGATCAGTCGGGTGCTGAATAAGAGGCTTCTCCTTCTTTGTCCCAGTTTTCCTGAAACTTGTTATACGATCACGCTGAAAGAAAACCACATTTGAGAAATGAAAATATTTCAACAACAGTCTGTGTAATGGGAGAAAAAAAAATGGTCTAGGCCGCCTGGAATAAAAGCTTTGTGTGCTTTAGCAAGTTGGAAAATGTCCTGCTCGCAGGACTTGGTTGTGCACAATTTACTGTAAACATAAAACACCCCTATTGTCAGGACAGCTAAAAGATGCAGTGGCAAAATGAAAGGAAAATCAAAAACTTTAAAACCCGACATAAAACTGTCCAATTTGTAATTCTTAACATTGAAAAGAAATGCAAAGCAATTTTCAAATATCACCAAATATAATAAGACTCCATTAAACATCTTAGGACTTTACTTACCGTCACATTTGTTATAATTACCTGTTTTGCACTGATGCTATTTTAATAAGTCAAGGACAAAATATCAAATACAATTTGTGTGCGATTAAAAACATTCCTTATTGAATTCATCAGTTGATTAAATTAATAAATCTGGGAAAGTTTAGCTCCGAGTAGAAAACATACATGGGACGCATGCAGGGAGGATGATCGTTAGGTTTACTTAGTAACGGGTAAGTAGGGGTGGGGGCTGTCATGCAAATGAGATGAGAATCAAGTATGACTCAATGGATCAAATGTACTGCATGTTGATAGTATTTGTTAAACACTGACGGATAATAAATCAGTTAAATTCTAGCGACGTCACAGTAAGAAATCAAGGAGGTTGTTGACTATAGTCAGTTTCCTCACTGGTAAACATTTAAACGTGAGCCTCAATGTGTGTCACTATGCTGCCAAGTTTCGTCTTGTTGTTACAGGTTTTCTCCAGCGAGCTTTTTTTTTTTTTTTCACCTCCTCTTCACTGAGTATGGTGGGAGATAAACATTATTTTTCGAGCTCAGATTATATGAAATATTTTATTTATTAATTGTGGTAATGACAATTCAAAATACTAGTCTGCAACCCCCCTTTTTTTCAAACTCCTGAGTGAGCGGTAAATGGTTGATTGAAGTTAGATTTGCACATTCAGTTTTAAAGCCATCTTTAGGTTCTTTTTTTTTATTTAGTCAAATCATTAGTAAACTGATCCTAGTTTGACTCAAAATAATTCTCAAACTCAGTATTTACAAATTTTGTTGATATTGAGAAATATACTGCTCAAAAAATAAAGGGAACATTTCACTTTAATTTTGTGTGTGGCTCCAAATCCAGGCCTCCATTGGTTAATAAATTTGATTTCCATTGATGATTTTTGTGTGATTTTGTTGTCAGCACATTCAACTTTGTACAGAACAAAGTATTCAATGAGAATATTTCATTCATTCAGATCTAAGATGTGTTATTTGAGTGTTCCCTTTATTTTTTTGAGCAGTGTATAAAGAAATTAATCCTTTAAGGTAATTTATTGAGGGAAGAAATCCTTCTTCAGTCTAATAATGGATACAATTAGACTAATCAGTATAGTTTACGATAGTTTATGCACACTAAACTCACTTGAACGGCATGTTTCCTTACAGTTTTTTTCCATGTTGAAGAAAATAAAACAGCCCTTAAGAAAGTCCTATTTATAGCCCAAAAATATTATACTGTAGGTTGACAAAAACTTGGAAGATATATTCTTCTTCTTTATAAAGTTAATATTTGATCCCTACTGAATAAAGTATTCAAATCAAAGTTATAATGTTCCTATTATTTTGTGTGTGGGATTATACTACTGCAACAAATGAAATTAATTTTAAGCCTTTTTACACATTTTTTTTTTTCCCCACATCTGTCGATAAGAGTATTTTAACAACCGAACACTGCAGTTTGCTTTGTTAACCTAGTCTTTAAAATAATCTTGGTAATGTACTATGAAAATAATACAGCTACCAGGAAATAAACTAGTAGTTGTTTAATAGTAAAAGGCTTTTACTATTCTAGTTGGAGTTGGGCACATTTGATCCATCCACAGGTGTATATTAAAAGTTTCATGCAATCACGGAAAAACAAGTGAAACATGTGTGAAACAAAGCGAGTCACAGCAAAATGAAACCAAGCACCTTACCATATCATCAGCCAGTGTTTTTATGTGTATGTTCTGTTGGAGGGAGGGCACAGTATGAAAAACGATATCTAACAGAAAATAAAAACACTGCCAAACCCACAGAACCTGTCCCACCTTAGGTGTCTTCACATCTGCAGTTTTTTTTTTTTTTTTTCTTTTTCAGAATTTGCCCCTTGAAGCACAAATGCTAAATGTCTTAGACTCACAGCAAGGAGTTGTGTCTCCTTTTATGTTTTAGACATGTGAGCAAATTCTGAGTACTGTACATGTGAATTAGGCACCTAATAATAATCTGTGTATATTTTTTCTGCTTTCCATTTTTAACTGACAACCAAAATAAAATAAAAAATTGTCATCTGGAGGAAGAAAGGGGGAAAAAGAAAAAAGAAAAAAAATGATGAATTCAGAAATTTCCTGAACACTACAGCAGATCAACATCCTACCGTGCTCGAAAATTAGCATCAGAAGATTGTGAGTTCTGGGTGAAATATGGTGAAAAAGACATTTGTTAAATGTGGAATTTTGTCAAATGTTTTGGTTGCAGATTTTTACAATTAGAGATCATTTAAGCTGCTTTTTATTTATTCACCTGCATAATGGCTAAAATTGTGCATTCGAAGCACTTTTGACTTACTATATGTTTGTGAAGGTAAGGTAAGGTAATTTTATTTATATAGCATATTTTCAGCAACAAGGCAATTCAAAGGAAGGATATGGTGGACTTTTAACTTCTATTTCAATGCTTTGGGAGCCAAAATATTTAGTATTTGCTCCATTTCATGTCAAATATGTAACATAACACCTGACGTTGATAACACACTTTTTCACAAAGTGCAATTTCCAAGTCTTGGGAAAACAAGCATTGACCTATTGAAATAAAATTTGTTCCTGTAACCCGTTTTTCATTTTAGATTTTTTTTTTTTTTTAAGCCAAAACTAAAATTTAAAAGATGAAAAACAAGATCTTTTTTTTGTTTTTTGGGGTGATTCTTGAATCTGATTTAAAAACCTTTTTATTGATGTTTGGTTGTCAATTGAAAAAGAAAAGAATGAATGATTCACAGATTCTCAATAATCCTAAATAATAAAGTGAATTAAAAAGTAATGTGTATGACTCCCAGGGATACACAATTGAGACACAAGACCCACATATGCAGACATGGGCCAGTTATCAAAGCAAACCAAAGCTTTTAACATGATGCACCAGATAATGATTTTTTTTTTTTTACTAAAAAAAAGTAGCTTGATCATGTTTTAAATAAATTTTCTTATTTAATGTTGTTAAATTCTGGTATTTCCATCATCAAAATCTCATAATGGCCCATGCCTACATACAAATATAAATGAATAAAAGAAAAACCACCTGACACCCAACACCCACATTGGTTTTTCCACTTGAAACATGCAAGTTAGTTTTGCTTAAACGAAGATGTGTGTGAAACAAATAAAACATTTTTTAAAAAGCAGCACACACGGCCAAGGCACAAAGATGAATTTCTTCGCAGTGGTTCTGAAGAGCATCTTTTGTGGTGACAGGGACCGAAAAGATTTACACCAAAACTTCAGTTGGAACAGATGTTTATTTTCTCCTCAAACACAATAAGAAAGCGCGCTGCCACAGGGTTGTGGCTCAGCAAGGGACGGCCGTTTGAAACACACCTCAAATGGGAATCGGTAACAACTCTGCCATATGTTGTGGTGCTGGGCTGTAAAGTACTAATGAGTCAGGAGATGTGGGGCTGTGATGGTCATAAAGCCTGCCTCCAGCCGTGGATTTCTCCACTATTCTAATCAGGAAAATACAGATACTGGGGCGAGGAAACAAATTGGCTTTAACCTGCACCTCCCTCTGCGAGTCTCCATCAGCTGTCGCTCTGGGCAACTCCGTGCAGACACACAAAGTGCCCTATCCGTCACCGGCTTCGTCTGCAACAGCTGATCAACAGTTGGAAGATGAAGCTATTAAACACAACAAAACGCGTCGATCTTGCGCAGGTTTCAGACGTTCCCTGAAGTTTTATTTCACTTCCAGGTATCAGACATGTCGTCTTCCCCATGCATCATATCCAGATGATTCCTTCTTCCCTGTGGGAGCCAGGTAACCACCTGGGCCTCGCTAATCCAGACAAACATCAGTTCCACCAAGGCACAATTAGATGCATTTAATAAAAGCTGCATCGCTACTCACAACAGCAACCTGACCTGAGCGACAACTTTTCCCATTACTAACTCAGAGCGTATGTGTCATTAAGCCCAGCATTCTCTGGCAGTCACAAACTGCGTGAAACAATAGCTAATTTACAGATAGAGTACTTAAACATTTTCTAATCAATTTAACAACAATCAAACCACTGTTTGGTTAATTGCCTTGACTTGAGGGCCTTTCCTTGCCCATTATCTTGGCAGCATCGCAACATTGCAATTAAACACCTAACAATTAAGCTTCCATGTCCTCTGGGCTTTGCGTGCTTATTAAAGTAAACTTTTTCACCGTAATAAATGTTTATTACCAAACACATATTTCCACTAAATAATCTAATCAAATTAGCTCTGGGTCCCTCCTTAATCAAATCTGATCATGGGTCCGTGCAGATCCTCAAAAATGAAAACACAAAGCAATATCCCACAACTTGAAAGGCAATTTGGGGCAAACGAAACTGTACCAGTATGCATATTTCACAAAACAACTTCTAATATCGCCATAGCAAAACTGCGGTTGAATGTGAAACATATCGTTGAATAGCTCCGTTTTATTGGAAACTCATACCAGGTGGCGCATGTAATAATCTGACTTCTGAGACAGAGAGAAGATAAATGTTGCTTCAGAGTGACTATAACTCCACCGCTTTTAAAAAGCAGAGCTGCCTGCACTCAGCTAATTTAACTTGAGCATCTGTATGGTGTATTTAACTCACTCACTGGAACTATCACCATAAAAATCAGAGACCACGATGCCTTTGTAAAACAACTTGAAGGAAATTAGGTCTTACTTTAATTAGCTACAGCCATATGAAGGGATTGTCTGGAAATAAAATTTGCTCCATTACGGATTTATCCCGTTTTTATTTTTTATTGTCACCGTTAAATATTCCAGATCAAACGAAGTTTTATATTAGAAGATAGCCAGAGTAAATACAAAATGCGCATACATATTAAAGAGAATAAAAAAAAACTATTCAAGCCAATCTGGCCGAAGTAAAACAGTAACCATCCCCCTAAACCAGGGGTGTCAAACTCCAGTCCTCAAGGGCCGCTGTCCTGCAGTGTTTAGATGTGCCACAGGTAAAAAACAGTGGAATGAAATGGCTTAATTACCTCCTCCCTGTGTAGATTGGTTCTCCTGAGCCTTGCTAATGACCTAATTATTCTTTTCAGGTGTGGTGCAGCAGAGGCACATCTAAAAGTTGCAGGACAGCGGCCCTTGAGGACTGGAGTTTGACACCCCTGCACCTAATAACTGGTTGTCCCACCCTTTGCAGCAACAAATCCAACATTAGTGGGGAGAAAATCCTTTCAATAGTCATGATTCACACATAGTGTGTGTTTTTTAAGCAGGAACAGTCATAGCACAGCATATCAATCTGGATTTTGACTAGGCCACTTCATCGGCATGCATTATTTTCTCTTTATTCTTCTTTTATTCCTACTGGTGGATAACAACTCTCACTGTAATGTCCCAAATGTATTAATCTCAAATCATCATTTGTTACTTTTTGATATAATTTAGCCAACTTCATGCTGTCAAACAGGCTCTATTTTAAGTTTTTTATTTTATTTTATTTTTTTATTTTGTTTGTCTGGCAGAAATCGGGTCTGGATGTGGTCAGTGGAAATTAGAAGAAATTTTAAAAATGCAGTCGATCATAGTCATTTTGTAATGCAACTATAGGACCTGGTTGGTCTAGCTAACTTTTTGGCACTAAAGCAAAATCACCACATGAAAGACTTTTTTTTTCTACTAACTCTGGTTGTCTTGTCCAGAATTAAAGTCTGTTTAATGTTCTGAAATGTTTGAGTGTGACAAAAAACTGCAGTGGGTGGTATACTTCACAGCACTGTAACAAGTGTTGACGCAACCACAGCTGTCAGGGTTTGCCAGTCACTACACAGTTAACAGATCAACTTTATTCACAGACCGAACATTATAATTTCACAACATATTTCCTGAGAATCTGCTAATTTCACCTCAGCAACACAAATGGAGTACATCTCAACATTGTAAACCATAAACGAGAAGTTCGTAAATTGCTATTTAAGGGGTCTCGGGCTTAATTTACTCAAGCATTTAACCAAAACAGCACCTACTGTAGGTGTTTATGAAAAAAAGGCACTTTGCATCAATTTATTTACTATAATTTATGGAAAGTTACTATATTGATTCCATTAAGTGTAGAAGAAACATGAAGCTCTCATTTAACTAAATACACCACAGGTCAATCTAGTTCAGGAATTAGAGGGCTTCTTTTTCCAATTACCCAAATTATCTTTGTGTAATCAAATAAAATTAACAGTATTCCTTCTAATATGAGCAATTTGAGGGAGTGGCATCAAGCTGCACAGAGTCCCCCCTGTGTAACCAAATCAGATCAGAATAAACTCATTAAAGTGTCTAGTAAATGTTGTTAACATGTAATGACAGCCTCCAAATGTGCTCCACATGTGAACAAACATCAGACATTTTGGGCGTGAATACAGACAACTGTAAGTGCCAAAGGGAGTCTTTCTGGTTTCAATTGCACTTTTTACACTGTCAGACCCTGATTTAACCTGTTGAATTGGAATTAGAGCTGTCTATTAAACATTCACTCTTATTAGCTGTTTGGAAAAGCAAATTAGAAAGGAGTTAGTCTTCAGGCTCTAAATGAACATGTCAAACACAGTTTCTCATCATTTGGTGTGTTTAGGTCTTCAAAAGAACTCAAGAAAGATGTGACAGACTAACTTGGAGATCAGCTTTTTATCTCCGATACCTAATGAAAAATAATTTACTCAGTCTACAGGCAGGAAATGTGATACAGCAAGTCCAATAAATATCTACCAGCATCGCCTGGTTTCTTTTGCCATTGTATACTAAAGTCTCTGGAAAACAACAACATTAAATCAGACACCATATCTTCACATTTGTGTGATTGTGTTTATCTCCTAATTCATCTAAACAATGAACGATTTAAAGAAATAATTGAATATGCAAAGGTTAAGTTCATGGACACAAAGCATGGTTTTGTCTACAGTTTGCTTATTTGCCAATTTGTATTGTATTGTCATGGATTAGAGGTAAATGGTTATAAAAATGCCAAAATGTCCCTTTTAATGAAAATGCATTTGCTGCATTTTACTTTCAATGTAATCCTCATTTGGATCAGCCAATTCTGAAACAATTAATCTAACCAAAAAAAAAAAAGACCGTCTAATGGATATTGTATATTAGTGTTTCAAAATACGCATAGATTTTAGCTTTTCTTGGGCAGCTTTGGTCCCCAACCTTCACAAATACCAGCAGTTTGATCTACAGGAAATAGATCTGAATAACATAAAGAATGAAGAAAGGCTATACATATATTCGAGCACAATAAAAAGTAGCAGATACAGTAACATAACAGTCACAGAGAATCAGTTTAAAAAAAAAACCCCACCAAAAATCAAACTAATTTGCTGAAAAAAGCAGAGACCTAAGGATTTTCCCATTAGAAACAAAACATCACAAAATCAGATAATACTGTCTAAAACTTTGTAGTCATCAGCAAATTACTAACAACAACTGCCCTACAGTTTTTATTACCAGCCAATACTTTAAAAAGTTACGGGTCGCTGAGTCTTGTTCAGAAAAGGCACAGACATTGTTTACGGCTTCTTTAAATGGCAACTTCTGAAAAGAGGAAGGATATAGAAGCCAGAGCAGCTAAAATCTGAATGACTTCACACTGGATGACCCAACCATGCGACTGCATGACAAACGAGAAAGCACAGAACTGCCTTCGGGTCATCTTCGTTTCTAATGAAAGAAACGTCCTAATGGTGCGTTACTCTCAGTAGAGCCGATATGGAGCCATTAAATGCAGCAGAGGTTTCTAAAAGTCTTTCTAAACTGGTCAACATTAAACACAGAGTGATTTGCACTTGACAGACTGATGAAACTAATGTATTGCCAATTAACTTTTACAAATCACTGACAAGTAAAACCCTGCAAACTGACTGACCGGTTCCTGTGATATACCTACATTACAACGGTTTCAGTCAAGGAGGTTCTAGAGATTATCCCAGGTATTTGAGATACATGTGACATTACCAATGAAAGTTAACGTTCTAGTAAAGTTGATCACCATTACAAGATTTTAAAACATGGTTACTTATTAAAGGTCTGTGACAAGTTTTCCTTCGGCATGGATCAAGCATGGAGTTCAGCAACTTTTTAAAGACTGAGGCGTTGGTTTTAAAGGGCTCTTGAAGAACAAGAGCCGGAGAGGATTTATGATATATGTTTAACTAGAATCAAACGTCGTATTTAAAATGTCTAAAGGTGGAAAGTGTCTTGCATTGTTGCTGTATAGCCCACGGCACTCTTGTAAAGGAGATTTTTAATCTAAATGAGTATTTCTTCCTGGGTAAATAAATAAAATAATCATGTTTAAAACTTTTAATAGTTTTCACTCTCTCAAAAGAAAATAAAAGTATCAAAAAGTTGATTTCAGGAATTCAATTCAAAGATTCAGATTCAATGATGACAACAAAACCCTCATTACTCTGTCTGGCTTTCCTTAGTCAGCAATGCCATGGCTCTCCAAAACATCACTGGTTGTGGAAGCCTCACACCCGCCTTCATAAAGCTTTACTTCTGAGCCACTTCACTCTCCCTAAAGAGTCTAGAGACTCTGTGATCTTGATACTCAAATGAAATGCAAACATTGCTTTAATCTAAAGTCTAAAAAGAGGACTTTGGACCACTGAGCAACAGTCCACTCCTTTTTCTTTTTCTTGTAGCCAAGACACTTCTGATGCCGTCTCTGGTTTAGCAGAAGCCTAACATGAGGAATGTGACAGCTGCACCCCTTGTGCTGTGAGGACACAGACGTGTCCAGCTGCAGTTTCTCTGAGACTTTCATGGCTATACATTTTGTCGTTTACCCTTCTTGACTGACCAGCACACAACTGAAAAGCCAGAAGTCTTCCCCTTGGTTAATAGGCCCATAGCATAATTTCTCTGTAATAAAAAAAAATAATTTTTATTGCTCTGAGAGACTGTATTTGAGTCGTTACGATCTGTCGTAATCATTAGGATAAACAGAAATAAATGCTTTAAATATATCACGCCATGTGTTCAAATTGAATAACTGAAAAGAAGTCGCTTCTTGATTATGTTGTAATTTACTGAGAAGCAGCTGTATTAGTCCATAAGCATGTCACACTGTGTGACTCAGATCTGCAATTTCAAAACTAGGGGGGAAAAACCGAACCACAACCATCAAGAAAGCTGTTTTTGATCATAGATGTTTAAGTAAAGCTCATGACTATTAAAAAACAGAATTATTTTAGGAGTGGAAAAATGTCCCCTGCAGCACTCGATATAAGTGACAGAAGGGAAAACGCGTTCATCCTGGTGTGCATCTGACTGCAGCAACTCAGTCAAAACATCCTTCAGTCATTAATCATCAAACCGCTGAGTGGAACTATAGCCACGATGAAAGTATGATTCATTTCCTGCGACATAAAAACAGACATTTCTGTTCTGATGTACAGCTATTATCTTCAGCAGATTATTAAATGGCCTTTCTGTCTTATGTCCCACCCAGTGATCTATAAAAACTATAGGCTTATTCCAGGGTTACATTAAACCAGTGAATTTGAGGGTTTCCTCTGCTGTGCTACTGAAGCATTCTGAGCCACTTCCTGTCTCCCACTTCCTGAATGCCATTACAGCACTGAAATGTGGTCAACTTCCTGCTGGTTTTCACACGTCGGCCTAGCACTATTGTCTTTGTGTTTACCGACCAGCACAAAATAAAACACAAAACTACTGCATGGAAAGCTTCATCTTCGTCTTAACTGCATCACAAGACCGACAAAACAGGAGTGAAGCAAGAAAGAGCAGCATGAAATCTGAGAACTAGTGCTACCCACATGCTAGCAAAACTTAAAATAATTCCCTTAGGCTTCTGTCAAATTCAGAAATCAAAGTGCTAAATATCTTCAAATGCCACATGAACATGATTCACAATGTGATGCTGTCAAAACTGTCCCAAGCTTTAAAGATGACTCCCTGCCTTGTTCACTTTATTCCAACTTAAAAATGAGTTTCATATTTTTGATTTTATCTCAACTGCAGTCTTTGCTTGGTGAAACAGGTCTGGGTATGTCTTAAAAGAGCCATCTGTTTAACTTTCTGTTCTTCAAAACGGGAACAATGATTTCCAAATATTTGATAAATCAGATAAAGCTGCTGAACTGAGCAGAACGTTCCCAGAGTTTAAAGCTTTTAACTTAAATTGCTGCACAAAACTGAACTATTCTAAAACGTGCCAATCATATCATTAATAGCTTAAGAATTTAAAGGTTCTCTGTGGCTCACATGGATTTCTAGCTCCCCCGCAGAGCAATGACAAAGACCTATGTTTAGTTTTTACGCTACGAGACATGTTTATTTTGGCGTCGTTTACAGAGATTTCTTTTGTTTTTATTTTACAGAATGTGTTTTTTTTAAAGAGCATACTGTATATTTTTATACCATTGAACCAGAAAAGGTTTTTCATTGAAAAAATGAAATGTGAAATGCAATAATCTTTCCATCTTCAATGGGTTTTAACAAAATAAAAAAAACAAACAAAGGAGAGATCATTTGGAAAAAAAATGTTCAAACAAAAAGACTAACTGAGTCACGGTCACTTAAAAAAAAAAAAAAAAAGTAGAATCCATAAAAGTGCTATCCTGAAGAATATCATTCTGTAGTTGTAGGGGGATGATTTTTTTTATTATTATTATTTGATGTGGTTGCTTATTGGTCTTTCCATTAGAAACACTTTATTCAACTCAGATTATGTGGTATAAACATTTATTTTTTAAGGGATGATTCAACCCAAAACTGAGGAAAGAAAACATAACACGCTTCTGTTACACAGAAAGCTTTAGCATTTTCTCTTCATGTCTAGCGATAGGTGTTTTTTGAGTATTTTTACCTCCCTCCCAACCATAACGTCCAGCATTAAGCTTGTTGAAAAGAAGTAAGAAATGCAAAATCATGCGCTTCCTATAACTGGTGCCAGTGTGTTAGGTCTCCAAGCAACAGAACTAAACTTCTTTTTTTTTCCCCCCTCTTTTTCCATATTTCTCAAGTTCAGACATAGAAGCTAATGACTGTGGTGAGCTCCAAGTCTGAATGTAACTGAAGAGGAAAATATTTATGCCCTTTAAAGCAGCACAAACTGACTAAAACATCAGACTGTCCTTTGTTTCAGAGAGGCAAATTGAAGGGAGTATTTCTGCAGAAAAGAAAGATTTACTGTACCAATTCCTGCTTGTCCCATCTGATCGATGCAAAGTTTTTTTTGTTTTTTTGTCATTACTCTGCTTGAATTTCTTGCCCGATTTATTTGAAAATCAGAATGCATCAATTTAATTGCTCAATAAATCCTGAACTAAAGTTCTTCTCCGTCTCATTTCATTTTGGAAAATGTGATCAAATCTACATGTCTGTTCAAAAAGGCCATGCATCCCTACAAGGGGAACATATCAGCTTTTTTTATATACTTGTACTTTTGATTGGACTAATAATGTGTTCTATGTTGTATGTTCTATTAGACTATAATGCTACATATAATACTAATGCTACATATAATACTAATGCAGGAGTTCAAAGGATTTCAAATACCTAAAACAAATCGTTCATGTTCTGTGCACTAACTTTCTTTTCTCAGACGCCTACTGAAACTTTCTGTTCCAGCATTCTGTAGCTGCTCCTCAGAGCCCACTGCCCTGCATGTTTTAAAGCCGACCTGCTTCATCACACCTGATATTAGCTGATGGCTAATTAGCAGCTTACTGCTGAACTTGATGACATGCTGAGGAGCTGATTCAATCACTGAAGTCAGCTGCGTTGGAGCAGAGACACATCTGAATCAATCAGGGCAGAGGGGTCCAGGGCACAGGGGTTTAAAAAAAAAAAAAACACAAGCTTCGAGTTTACTGAAGCACTTTTGTTCACAACTTATCACTAATAAAAACACAGAACGGTTGTATCACCGCTCCTGATGGCACAGCTTTGTCAATACAGCTTGCATTTCTGTAACAAATCTCCTATTTGCCTTTTTGTCCCTCAAATAGTGAGATGCGTTTTTGCTCTTCTTTTATGGATCTCATCTTCCAAAGTTAAATTTCTGCAGCCACATCCCCCCAGCACGTTTTTCCAGTCATTTGAAGGCATTCAAGCAGAAACCCATATGCTTTTCTGGAGTTCTAGATGTAGCTTGAATAGCCATCAGTTTGCTTGCTAGCCGCAAGGTTTTCTTATCGTTTCACATTTAGAATGTTAAGTTGAGTCCAAAGTTACAAACAAGTATGACCTGACTTTAAGTAAAGTTTGGAATATGTGTAGGTTCAGCAACAGAGAACTACAGACATTTTTAAACCAATCGGATAAAACTTTAGGCTTCTCATTTGAACATTCCTTAAATACTCTTCAATATCACAAGAAGATAATTTATGGAAGAGGATTACGGCTACTGAGCCAAAACTAAACCACATAAAAAATGTAAAAAAAAAAAAAAAAGAGATCACTTAAATCCAACAAGTTCCTCAGAAAGTTAGTTCACCTCCTGCTCAACTCGCATCGCAGTCAGTAAAGTTGTCTGCTCCTTCATGCCAATCTGCATGAATGTCAAAAGAAATGTCAGAATTCTGAGGTGGAAAAAAGTCAGAACTGAGAAAAAAAGTGTCAAAATTCTGAGAATAAATTCCAAATTCTAAGAAAAACATGTTAGAATACAGAAGAAAAAAAATTTAAAAATTCTGAGAATAAATTCTAAGAAAAACATGTCAGAATACAGGAGAAAAAAATTGTCAAACTTCTGAGAATAAATTCCAAATTCTAAGAAAAACATGTCAGAATACAGAAGAAAAAAAATTTAAAAATTCTGAGAATAAATTCTAAGAAAAACATGTCAGAATACTGGAGAAAAAAAAAATAAAAAATTCTGAGAAT
>NW_006800229.1:141265-153508 GCF_000485575.1 Poecilia formosa
CCCGTAGTCCTTTTCCTATGGTGAAGAAAAAAAAAAAGAAAAAAAAAAAAAAAAGAATGAAAATGTGCGTATGTCAACTTTCAGTGCAAAGTAATTTAATCTTCTAGTTTTTGGATCCCACATCAACAGGTTGTTCAATTTCCACAAGCATGACTCCAAAAAGCACCACTGACCAACTATCCCATTAATTCTCAACATATTTAAACTTTATTCAAAAGCCCTACAGTGGAAAAGATTGACTAATCAGTGTTGATGGGATACAAACTGTTGAAATATGTACTTGTCACAGATGGCTGCCACAAACTATCCACAGACAGTTTTACCGCAAGGCTTGTAACATGATAGAGTATGTCAGGAATTTCTCAGTTGTGCTTGCACCTTTCCCTAGTCAGCATGCTCTGCCAGATGGAAAGCTCCACATGATTCATCATGAGCAAACTGATCACATGGCTAATTTGCATATCAAAAACATTGCTTTAAAGTGCAATTCTGCATTTCTTATGTCGAAACCTGCAGTGGCTTGCAAAAATAGTCATCACCAAAGCTTTTCCATGTCTTGTAACATTGTATCCGTTTATCGGTGAGGTTTGTATGTTAGCTTACTAACCGTTGTGTGTCACCACTATTTAAGTTTCCCTCATATTTTGTTCATCAGTTCAGTTTATGCTGGAGTTTTCTGTGTTACAACACAAGTTTAAGTCTGTTATGTTGACTCTGTCTTGGGCCAAACTAATATTTTTTTTTGGACATTTTTTGCAAATAAATTAGGAATTTTCAGTGTTTCTTCTCTCTGGCTGGTCTGTGCAAATCCCTGACACACCTACAGACTGAAAGTTCCCCAAGTCTTCTATGTAAAATGGCTGGAGTTTGGTAAGATTGGATGGAGAATGACTAAATTTAAAGTCTGGACTTGAAAATAACTATTTAGATGACTTCTGAAGCTAGTTGCACCGAGCATCAAAGTTGATCGATCACATAAGGTTCCAATCAGATACATTGAAGTTAGTTTTACTGTTACAAAATATGGGAATGCTTAAGGGACTTTTACTGTGTACAATCCAAAATGCACAGCTGCATGCAAAACAGGTTAATTTTATTTATGTGAAAACTGAGATTTAATAAATGTTTTAAAGTGTGTTCACATAAATGATATTTATCAGTTTAATTAATAAATGATTTTTTGGCAGATAAATGCATTTTTATAAGAGAGCCTTTCTGAATATACTAATGCTCCTTAGCATTAGTATATGCAACACAGAAAATTAATTCATGCCTAAGCAGAGACAGAAGTTATGAGATTCGAGACCAGATTTGACAAGCTGTGAAAAGTCATCATCATTGTTTTATCTAAAACTAATAAGAATGGATCCAATGCCTGTTTTCTTCACTGATGTTGTAGGTTACAAGTATGCATGATCCAGCACAGTGAAAAATATACAGCCCAATTGTTTTTTGGTTGTTGTTTTTTTTTTTTAAGAGAGTGGGAGGTATCCGTTTCTCAATTTGCACTCTGAGGTCATCTTTTACTCTGGTATGCACAGAGGACATATTTCTCCCTTCTTGCCAAACAAGCACAACTAAACTCCTTTTAAAGATCTCATTCCATCTTCCTGCTCCAATGAATGGCACGGCGCCATGTTATCGCTGCAATAACAGTATGGAAACAAACGGCTCCAGAAAACTGGCAGGTTTTGAGGCGAGTTTCTCTCAAAACACTGAAGAGTTATGCGATTGTCCTTGGCTGAGTCTCTGCAACGTGGGGCCTCGTAATCCAAATGATGTAATCCTGCACAGAAACCTGTTGAATAAACACTCAGCTCTCGAAGCTTCTCCCTTGAAGCCCGACTTTAACTTTGCTTTAGGCAGAAATGAGTGTGTGATGATGGGACATTAGCTTATTCTTGAATCTGCATGGCATTTTAAGTATTTAACCCCAAATCTTTTGGTAACTTCTTGAGTTGTTTTATCAGTCTAAACTACTCATCTGTGTTACGACATGTGAAACCATCAAAATCTGTTACATTTAAATGTTTTGTTTCATGAGTTTTACATGTTTACAACCAAACTATGGTGCAAAAAACAGGCGACTTGTAGTGGGAATAAACAGAGGAGAACAAATCAAGGCTCCTCCCAGGGATGAATGATCACTTCCTCCTTCAATTCAGAGCTCTGCTGAGGTTTCTGCAAACAGCTATACTTTAGACTAGAGGAAGATTGAGCAACAGGGAACATGCCTGGCCATGAGACTGCCTTCAGAAACCAAAACTGCTCGTCTTACACAAGCTCCTCAGAAGTGATATAGGTGGTGAAGTCATCACACTTTCTTGAAACACCACCCTAGCTCTGGGAGAATATGCAACCTCAGCCCAGTCTGGGATTTCCTGTCTGGCACATCTTATCGCCAAACTTTGTCTCGACTTTGCGCCTGTAAACCATTTACTGCAAGCTGAAAACACCACATTAGAGGAGTAGAAGTTAACAGTCAAGATGTTCATAAATTCCCAGACTGAGTCATGTGGTAGCGCTGCCCTTTTCACTGTGGTCTTATCACACATATGGGGTGATCTGTTTACAAATGGGTACTCTGAGCGTTTTCACACATGGTGCGTAAATGCATCTCCACAAGAATCCTGGCCACTTTCAATCAGTTAGTCGCTCTGCAGGCCTGTTCAGACCTTGCATTGACATGAATCCTGGCTGATTCTAGTGCAAGTAGACAGATTTAAGCACGACTGGTCCGACCTGAATGACCAGATCCAGCTATTGTACATGCAAAAATAAAATATGTAGAAAGGTCTTTAAAAATCAGAAATACATTAAGACACTAAGAGTAAGATTAATCTATTCTCCGTAGTTGTTCTTTTTGGAGTTACTTAGGCCACAACACTTAAAGAAGAGAAACAAAACAATTTTGTGACCGATTGTAAAGGATTATCAAGGAACAATTACAATAGAGTGACTATATCGGGTGCAGCCAACTCCAAAGCTAAAACAAGCACCGCCCTGTAATCCTCAGATTAATATAATCCTGGAAAATGCATTGTTTTCTGGTTTGTTTGTTTTTTATTGTGAAGGAGTCAAACAAGGATTTTTATAGCAGCAGGACAATCTAACTGTTAAGACAACTCCAACAAAGAGCATCTTGGGAACACTAGGTACAGCAAACTCCCCCTATTTGTGGTTCAGTATTCATGGATTTTTTTCTATGGAATTATCATCTATTTGCAGATGGAGCGTTGCTATTTAACACAGCCAATCCAGGAGCGTCATTCTTTTTCCTTCATGCTGATTGGCCGTGTCCTAAGAGAGGAAATAAGGAAGACTGTGGGTGTTAGCTTCTGTGGTACTACAAAGAGTGTATACATTACTGCATGTTAAGGTATATTTGGTGTTTGACCTATGAAAACAAGCCGTTATAAGTGTTTAGTATTGGGACTCAGATTTTCTGACATATTAAAATCAGAAGTGCATATGAATTAAGCAAATCTCCTATATTTACTACTTAAAGCTTAGAGGACTTAACATTTTTACCACAAATTTTTTGATAAATTCAGAGTTTTTGTCTAATAAATTGAAGTGTTTTTTCCCCTCACAGATCGTTGGCTTAATGCTAATTTTTCCTTGCTTATCTACAACATTTCACAAATTTATTCACCTGATTTAGCAAGTGTCACTGAGTCACAAACACATACTTTTGACTTGAAAAGGGAGCAAAGAGAAGAAAACTCTTGAACAAACTAGCCCCTCTTTGAATAATTACAAAATAAAGTTCATAGCTGTATATATTATATTAGAAAATATCCTATTTTTTTCTTGCAAATATGTGAAATTAATCCAGAAATGTATTTGTTTTGGCAGAAATTTACTCCTCTAAGACCACGTTATTTTTGTCTTGAATCTATAACGGCCTTTATGCTCTGATGTACTTATGAACTGTCAAATTTCAAAGAAATCCATGTCAAAACACTGAAAATGACCTCAGTTGACCCACTGCATCCTCGAATGAACTCAGTGAAGGCGTGGATCCAGACTGGGTGTTTGTGCATGAATCAAAGGAGACTGCAGCATAAGCAAGTGCCATTAGATTTTGCTTAATTTACTCCTTTAGTCGACTTCTCAGATAATTATAATTTTGCTATAGAAGTTGCTCTGCTCTGCTTCCACAGTGGAGACTTTAGCATTAGTCCACACACTGCAGTGCAATCCACAGTGTGCCATCAGCAGACAGCGAAATGCACTGGGATCAGCGTCCGACGTGGAGTTGATGCAAAGGAACTTTCCCACATAAATAAAGGCTCAATCCAGTCATAAGCAATAATTATTGCTAGCTAAACAAACAGATTACTTCAAAGTTGACAAAGGATTCCTATCTGATGGTCTGAATGTAAAATTGTCGATAAAATTGTAGCAAATCACATCAAGAGGTGGTGCTTCTCAGAACCGATAGAAAGCTATGCAGTTTGTTCGCTATTTAGAAAACAAAAGTTACTAAACACAAGAAAATACTCAGGGAAATAAAAACTCACGTATAAGCAAATCTATTTTAAGATGTACTGAAACAGAAAACGTTATTTTAGCACATGCTTCTGCTTTGCCAGCGGCAGCTAAGAACTGATGCCACTCAGCTGCAGTCAGATTTTCCCCAGTAACTTCACGCTCCAACTCCTAGTGAGAAGAGCACAACACTATGGGAAGCTTTTAGTATATTAACCGTGCGATTACTCACATCTACAGCTTTGACATCTACAAAGAGCACAGCTGAACAGTGTGCTTAACACTGTCTTTAATGTGGTAACAGTTGGTTTTAGATCATCCTGACACCAACTAACTCCAATTACAATGCCTTGCAAAAGTATTCATACGCCTTGAACTTTTTCCACATTAACAGCATTAAGAAGACCAAGTCAACTCAAAGATATTGCTGTGGAGAAGTTTGAAAACATGTGAAAGAAGTTGATTTAATCAGTTGAGAAAACAAAAATAAATTATATTGGCCACTATGGATGTTTGGTGGAAAGCTAACGGTGCACAGCACCCCAAAAATAACATTCCTCACAGTGAAATGTTTTGGGGTGGCAGCATTATGGTGTGGGAATTTTATGGGTTAGAATGGCCCAGTCAAACTCCAGACAAATTAAGAATATGTGGCAAGTTTTAAAATCTTATGTTCAGAATTGCTTTTCATCCAGTTTTTCTGATTTTTGCAATTAAGGGGTCTTCAACTCCACCGGTGTAATACAACTTTTAAATGCGTCCCTGGTTGAAATGGCCGAATCATCTCCTCAGTTTGCAGTCAAGTTCTCCAAATTTGCACTAATGACCCAATAATTTGACTTGGCTGTGTCAAAGTAGAGACACCTGTAAAAGTTGCTGGACACCAGCCTTCCTACCTCACAAGAATTCACTACTTTGCGTTAGTCTTTTAAACAATATAAGAATAAAACCCATTGACATTTCTGGCTGTAAAGTGACATGCAAGTGGAATGTATTCCATTTCTACTTTCGTTGTTAATGTCCTGCTTCGTTATCATATTGGAAAATACAAACTTTGCAAAGTACCGATAACAAAACCCTCAACTGTAACCACATCTACTGACAGAAAGAAACTGCTCGATAAAGTCAGTGAACCACTAACGGCAGACTCAGGTTGGACTCCTTTTCAAATATGCACACTTCTCTATATATCTAGATTTCTTCACTAGGCCGAGCAGATGTGGAAGCCAGAAATGAACCAATGCCAACCGAAGTTTACCGTTATCTGACAGACACTGCCCTCAAGCTGACTAAGGTCACCCTTTATCAATCACACACACACTCACAGGGTTAATAAAAGCCCCACAATAACCACATGCGTTGAACCGTGCAATAAGTAATCCAGTAACAAGGTATGCATGAACACGTGATGCATACAGGTCTAGCTGTCACAACAAGAGCACTCTTCAGAAGAAAAAAAAAAAAAACTTTCAGGAAAAGCATTGATAAGATGATCACATGATCCACTTAATGCCTTGAAAATTGAAGCACTCAGCATAACAGCATCTGATTTGCTAAACTCTGACTGCTATTACAGCCACTCTGTAGGAGATACATTAATAATAATAACACATCGATACCTTTAGCCTAATGTTGTGTGTTGACAGAGTGTTCTGTACCTCTATAGATGCTTTAACTTTCTACAAATGGCTCTTTTAAATTTAAATTTCATGCAACAAACGTTATCTGCTTAGAATACCCACCAGCTTTTTGTTTTTCCCCTCATCCTCACTGGACTTCTTTTTAGAGGGCTTGTTGGGATCCTCCCCACCGCTGGCTTGGTCCATTTTAGCTCTTGAAGTCAGTTCCCTTCCAGAAGCAAGCTTCAAACTTGATTAACTCCACTTAAGGGAAAAAAAAAAATCCCAACAGCAAAAATACAAAACGTATATCCAAAGTTATGTGTTCTCAAAATCCATCCCGTTTAAAAATGCCAAAAGTAAAAAGTTCTCCGCTTCCACATAGTGTCCAAAACCATCCGGTAGAGAAGTCTGCTTGTACAAGAGGTGTGGTTGTGTGTGGTCTCCTCTGATCGGCAGTTAAGTCACCTCAAACAGCAGGGTGTATTGGCACTCTGAAAGTAGCACAACATTGTGCAAACAACAGATAATTACTCTCTCAGACTGTGCTGGACGTTAAGTTTCTGCTCACACGTGTTTCTTCCTTGTCAGCATGCTGAGAGCCACCAACAACGGGCTAAAACATATGTAAACAAACCTGTCAGAGTTAGCTATATTAATCTAAACAATAGAAAAATAAAAGCAGCTTGTTATAATACACTGACCAACAAAGCAAATGTCTATTTCTAATATAAACTTACGAGTGAACTTGTTTATATAGGTGATAATCCAGACACAGCTGCTTTTATACGTTTCAACATTTTTAGATGTGATACAGCCATTGATCAGAATCAATAAACGGTTGTCATAGTTGAAAAATCACCGTTGTTCTCTATGCTTGAGATACTTTGCAGCGCTTCACCGATCAAGCTCTGAGCGACTGTTACCCGACAAACACACTTTATTTTAACTGAAACAACATCACCCAGCCGCATATAACGATAGTCTACACAAACACACAATGGGGAATAAAAATATTGTGAAAGAAAAGTCAGAAATTTCAAACGGGAGCTTACCTCAGCAACCAAACCTGAAAACCAGGCCCACAACGCGCCCGCCTCTTACGACACGTGATTGGGCAATGAGGTGTGCCTTAAATGGGAAGCTGAATTATCATTGGCCAGATGTGCTGACAGTTGTAAGGTCGGCGTGGCGTCGAATGGGCGGAGACTGTGATGGAAGAGAGGTCAGTGTGTGATTTCACACAGCAGGAGGATGGGAATCAGTTGTAAGAATAGATCAGGGACGAAAGAAAAGGCTTGTATGGCTTACTGTTCACCTGTGTTATGATAATACACATGTAAATCGCTTTTCTGTGGAAGCGACACCAGTAGAACTATTACAAACTGTGTCCACATCATTTACAGAAGAAATTAGCCCTTTAATATATTAATAATTGTTTTGGTTATCTGGTTCCAAATTACACCCACTGTGTTGTATATGTTGAGAAATCTCTCAACATTTACAGCTGAAAAAAAATGACAATTTTATTTAAAATCAGGTTTGGCAATAATAATTTATTCCCTTCCAGATTTATTTTTTATTTAGATTTTCTTTTTTGAAAGGTTCTTGTCCCATATCGAAAAATTAAGTAAGTGCCTAATAAATTGTATTAATGATAATTAGTCAACTAATGAAATAATCATCAACTAATTAAGTATTCAAATAAGCATTAACTGAATTATATAGACTGAAAAAAAAGCATTAAAAAAGTCATGTACTGAACAATATACTCAGTGCAATAATTAAGGCAAAACTGAACAAAGACTATTTACATTTCGCAATTAAGATTAAAAAACATGTCTGTAAATATATTCTATACATGATACTTTAAGATGCATAGTTTTAGCTTCACCAGGTTCAAGTTATGTAGAAAAGAATTTCCATAAGCACCTTTTTCCATTCAATTATTCATTGCTTTTTCAAAAAAATAACAAATAAGTAGATGAACCTTACACTGTATTGTTGTTAAGTCAAGCAGAAAGAGCTGAGTGTTTTTTTTTAGCTGCAGGTGCATCCTTTACAAGCAATGAAGTGTACATTAAGGGAATCATATAATACTGCATTTCAGGCAATAACATCTGTATTTTCACAATTCAAACAGGAATTGAAATAGTTTTCCATGTCATTGTTAACTGCAGCCCTCTTATGAGCTTTTGAATTTTTTATTTATTTTTTTTTTTTGCACCAGTTTAACTAGTCATTTTGTTACTGTTGAATTGTGAAAGCTGCCTTTAATTAAGTCAAGTAAGATCCGCAGTGCTTTATAAACTACAGGGCTCTTTTGTGACCTCTTGAATCTTGGCACTCCTAAGACGGTTCACCTTATCCATTTGTGATAAGAGCTCTCACTGTGAACTGTGAGCCAAAGAAATGTCTTGCTAAGCCTTTCAACACTGATCAGTGTCAATGACTGTTTGTCAACTTCATGATATGATTGATTTTCAAGCCTTTTCAACCTGCTTCATGTCATCAAACAGGCACTATTTATGATATGTAGCTCCAAGGTTCCTCTTTGTATACTATCCAGTAGAAATACCACAAACAAATAGACATATTAATGCAAATAACTGTAAACGGAGCCTCTCTGTAGCCTACAAGAACTGATATTCTGCATAAGACTGGCAACAGTTCTAATCATCTCTCTCTAACATTCTGTTGATGTGCCAAATTTCTGAAATGTGAGAATAAATAGGATTTTTTTAAATTCATTTTCTCCATTCCATGATCATCCATCATATTGATAGAGCTTAAGATAAAACAGTCTTTCTGTCCTAGTTGGATTGCCCCAACTTTTCTACATTCTCATCCTTTAGTTAAAGTCGTCCATGGAGATGTTACAAATGATCAGAACAATCTCATTATAGATTAAGGTGCAACGAAGGAAAAGGACATAAAAAGTTCCCATACCATTATTTATACATCATGGCACATTGAAGTTAGTCATCAATAATTAGAGAAAATGTGGGACAAAGTCCTCATCATTTATTCCAAGGTGATCCACAAGGTAATTTTATAAGGAATATGCTCAGTTCTTCAGTTCATGATCTTTTACAGCACTTTCTCTTCTGTTAATCAGGTCCACCTATTTAATGTTCCACTAATCATCTGACTTGTTTATTTGTCTGAATCTATAACCCACCTCATGTTTTGCTGTTTAGTTTATCTGTTTTTCCTCGGGTTATTCATTAAAATCCTCTGCAGTATTATGTGCCTAGCTCCTATATTTGGGTACTCTAACAAAAAAAAAAAAACTTTCCTTATGTAACTGTGTTTTATGTTCAGTGCTTATGGTTAGTGGCTCATTCTGCTTTTGAGCATCCTTAATTGGCTCTAAGCCAACCCCTCCCATTGGCTCTGGTAGTCCAGTTTAGGTGTATATTGAAATGAACAGCACTAGACTTTACTTAAGAACATACTATTATTTAATGGTATTTGTTTGGTTTGCTCAAGATGGTTGATGAGAACATTTTGTTTGTACTCTTTTCACTTAATCCTGAAAAAACACCTAGAGCTAAAATACTTTATCTTCGCTGCTGCACCCTGTTGTTGAGGTTTCTCTTGGCAAAGAAAGAAACCACAAACTCAGCAAGAGGAAAATACAAATTTGTTCCTTGATCTTACAACCAGCAGTCCACGATTTATTCTGCAAGTTAAGGAAAGGTTGTGTCCCCCAAAGGCCATAGAACATTTCTGGTTTGGAAATGTGTAGCCTTTTGTTGTCTTTTCTTTAAATTTCTTGATATTCTTCTTCTATGACACAAATACTTTTAGTTAACATGTTCATTGTATTTCATCTTTTCAGGAAGCCTGTCTGAACATAGAGGCTGTCCTTCCCACTGATGTTCTTCCAGACATTCATAAAATACGGAAGTTTGGAATCTGTTGCATTTCTAACATGCTGTAAAATTAACCAGGACTGGCTTATAAAAGGTTATCTTACCTTCCACATAGCAACCTTTCATTACATTGCTCACACCAAAGTTAAAGATGTACACATTTCTTCTGAGAATATAGACCAGCAAAAGTAGGCACAAAATTAACTAACTAAAAAATCAGTCTAGATTTTTAATCATCTTGTAACATGATTAACAGAAATGGCATAAATCAAAAAACAAGAAGAAACTCTCAATAAAAACAAATAAAGCTTTAATCAACAAAACTAAAGTTTAAAAACATGCATAAAAATCTTTAATCGAATGAGTTACAACAACCTTTAATTTCACTTTGGGATCAGTAAAATATTTTTGAATTGAATTTTAATATAAAATTACTTGTAAGATTATTACATCATTCCCAGAAAAATCTGAGGCAAAAGTTATTTTTTATCACTAACTGGCTAGGGGTAAATCCTACAAAATACATTCATAATTGTATTTTCAAATATTTAAATTGAATTAGGAGCAAGAATTTGGCTCATATGAAAACAGTGATTAGGTTCAACAAGTACGAAATTTAAAAAAAAAGTTTTTATCAAATATTACTCAAAAAATAACATGATATAAAACTAATTTAGATAATAATTTCTACTGAGAAATATTTAGTGGCAATACTAAAACATATCAGCTTAACTTACAAAAACGAAAGAGAGAATAAATCTTAGTGAATCACCTGCTTGTTTAGGGAGAAAGTGAATCTTCTTCCCACACTCAGAGCACAATACCCTCATTGAGAGTTATCGTGTGAACCTGGGTGTTGTGTTCCTATCAATGCTAAAAGGAGCATATAAATACCCACACCTCCTGCAAGATAATTTAATGTCGGACTGAATTAAACACTTTCCAAAGCTATATTAATTGTGCAAGATATTTGATCAATAACCTGAACCAGCACTACCCATAACCAAAAGCTCATTCATGATAATGTCTTACTTGTATAGCGCAAACCAGATATTTGTTTGTGTTGTATAAAAATACATTTATTTCCTCTCTGTCTGACATTGAATCAGACTAAATTTTGCATGATTCTGGGGTGTTTGTGTTTCTTCTGTGAGAGTGTGTCAACCTTTTCCAGAGGTGGGCGTTCCCTCCTGACCAGTGGCAGTGGCATCACTTACCTCATTAGGATTTAAGAAGCTGCATGACAATGTCTCTTCACCTGATGATTAACCTTGTTGAGTAGATTTAACCACTCTTACTCCTGTGCATACTCTAGTGAAATTATCTCGTGTCAACTCATCTACACTAAATTTTCTTGTTCGAAGCTTCCATCTGCAAGCCTCCAGCGTCAAGACCTCTTCCAGGGCATATCTCTCCACGATTGTTCTCTGAACCTCCAGCGTCCTCCTGATTTCCACCTGCCTGTCTACTCTCAGCCACCCACTCCATCTTCCAAGCCATAAGCTACCAACTTTCTGCCTCCTCCCACGTAATTCAAATCCTTGTTAAGATTCTCATGTTCTTCTCTTCAAGATGCCACTTCTTGGTGAACCTGAAGAAACCTCCTCAGTCACACATTTCACATATTGTGTGAAATAAACTGTACTTACCTCTTTGTTCTTTTCCCATAGACTAAATGTGCATGTGGGTCAGAAAACTACTGAAAACATTTGACAAAGCTTTTCCCTTTTGGGCCCACTGGGATTGCCAAAAATATATTCATTATTCTATCTGCCAAAATAACGAGATAGATTTTAATTGTTTCCAGTTCAAGAGTTTCCTTGCTATTTAGCAAAATTACCCTTTAAACTTCATGACTTGATTCAATTGTTTTGGATATCATTCCATTAGTTTTGGCTACAGTCAGGGTCTTCGCCCTATTGGCTTTGACACACGTGTTCAGCTCTGAACAAGAAACTTTTTATGTGACTCAGGGCTTTTTATGATGGCCACAACAAAATATTGACTTTGTTATTCTTAAACTGCTTTGTCACTAATTTGACTGTCTACTTGCAGACAGTGTCAATTTGGAAGTCCTACTTTTGCCTAAGATTCAAGTTCCTGGCTGATGTCTTGAGACATTGTGTTAGAATCTTCAAATTATCTTCTTTCCTCATCATGCTCATCATCTATTTTGGGAAGGCAAATCAAAATGTAAAAGTCTTCATGCTTATTAAGAACCCAAATTTTAATTTCATCAGATAAATTACAAA
>NW_006800229.1:153518-213314 GCF_000485575.1 Poecilia formosa
TTTGCCGGGCCGTTCACACTGCCACACATATGCGACCTGTATGTGTTCTGCAGTCTCAACGGGCTAACGACCTGAAAGTGTCCGGCATGTACAGTAGAGGGCGCAATAGCGTCAGCGTTCTCAGTGTTCTGCCAACCGCCATAAAAAGAAGTGCCCAGTGTTTGCGGAAGTAAACATGGAGGCTAACAGTGGAGCTTAGCTTACATATTTGAAGTTGTTGTCCAACCAGAGCAGCATATTAACAATTTAATCCTCATTATAGTCCATCATGGTTGTTTTTCTTCCCACTTGTTGAGTGTCAGGAAGCAGAATTTGTGGAGTATCAGTGACGTTCAGTTCGGATGAATGCGGCCTGAACGTTAGGTCGCATTTGAATCAAATACGTATCAGATATGGGTCGCATTCGAAAAGAATCCGACCTGTGCTGTTCAGACTGTCATGAAAAGATCAGATATAGGTCGCATTACGTCAAAAAAAAAAAAAAAAAAAAATTGTCACTTTAGGCTGCAGTATGAACGCACTCCAAGTTTATTCCACTTGGCGTCGCTCTTGTTCTACGTTTTATAGAAGCCTTTAGCCATAGACATAATATAATATAACAATAATATAATAATATATACTTATATTATGTCTATGCCTTTAGCCAGCTAGCAACGTATGGAGAACGTCTCGACGCGTGACGTCACTACCGCTTCTGCTTGTCACAACAGCACGGCGGATGACGAGCAGCCCGGTAGCAGTCGCCTTTCTCTGCGTTTGATCGTGGCATTTGTTAATGGGAGAAAGTACCGGAATGGCGACTGCAGGGAATGGCGACTGCAGGGAAAGGCAACTGGTACGGGACTGGTCCACCATCCGCCACACTATTATTACAAGAGTAGTGTGCATGAAGTCAGTGTAGCTTAGCCCAGTGTTTTTCAACCACTGTTCCGCGGCACACTAGTGTGCCGTGAGTGATTGTCAGGTGTGCCGTGGAAATTATTCAATTTCACCTATGGTACCGTATTTTCCAGACTATAAGCTGCTACTTTTCTCCTAAACTTTGAACCATGTGGATTGTAGCCCGGTGCGGCTTTTCTGTGTATTTTTCTTCAACCACCAGGGGGCTCTCTAGCAGGAAGTGAATCATTAGAAGTCAAAATTGTAGACCAAAGAAGAACGCGTTAATTTTCATTTAGAACAACCACATGCTAGCAGCAGGCACGACGGAGAAATGTTTTCAAACTCATATGGTGCAGCTTTTAAGTTGAGGGCTGTCGAGCTGCCACTACAATAGGGAAATAAAGCCGCTGCATTTAAGCTCGGTGTGAACGAAACCATGGTTAGTAGTGGATAGCGGCGTAGTCGTGTATTTTTCTTACCACTAGATGGCAGTAGGTACAGAGCATTTTACATTAAAACAAGAGAATTAGTGATGCATGAATGTTACAGGTAGCGGTGAGAGCATCGTATCTAGCCAGACTGTGACAACAGTGATGGAAAAGACAGTGAAGCTCAGCAGTAGTTGGAAAGAACATAGGTACATTTCCCACATCATGTCTGTGTGAAGTGAGCTTCTCAAGCCTGGTTACTATAAAAACTGAAACCAGAGAGAGACTGAGAGCTGTTGAGGAAGAGCTTTGTCTTTCTTCAATTTCTGCCAGGAAATCAGCTGTTTTCATCCAAATATGCACAGGTTTCACACTAGATGGGTAAAATATACAGATATTGACATTTTGTACATGCAAATCTNAAAAAAAAAAAAAAAAGTCACTTTAGGCTGCAGTATGAACGCACTCCAAGTTTATTCCACTTAGCGTCGCTCTTGTTCTACGTTTTATAGAAGCCTTTAGCCATAGACATAATATAATATTATAATAATATATACTTATATTATGTCTATGCCTTTAGCCAGCTAGCAACGTATGGAGAACGTCTCGACGCGTGACGTCACTGCCGCTTCTGCTTGTCACAACAGCGCGGCGGATGACGAGCAGCCCGGTAGCAGTCACCTTTCTCTGCGTTTGATTGTGGCATTTGTTAATGGGAGAAAGTACCGGAATGGCGACTGCAGGGAAAGGCAACTGGTACGGGATTGGTCCATCATCCGCCACACTATTGTTACAAGCGTAGTGTGCATGAAGTCAGTGTAGCTTAGCCTAATACCGAATGTCAGCCACGACGAGGAACGAGGAACGGCGGGCGGGACTTCCTTCAGAGGTCCGCTCAACGTGTGGGCCGCATTAATATTATACTTTCCATAGACATGAACACGTATACGTGTCTATGACACTTTCATATCACGGTGGAGGCCACAAGACATCCGCGAGAACGAGACCTCTGCTGTACAGTATGGGCAAATTTGCAACTTCAGAAAAATAATACTGTACAGCAATGAGAAACAGCATACTCAGATTAAAAGAAATGTTCAACCAAGTAGGATTATGAAAAGCATTTTCAAGATGTTCATGCAATTTTATCCCCTGTAATTAAATAAATACAAGTTTGTAGCATGCCAGTAATTGTCAACTTTGTCTCAAAAATGTCCACGCAGCTGAAAGTTTTTGTGAACACCGAATTAGTAAGACACTGTATCCTAACACTTAGTGACTAAGAGTACTGGTTACAGTCACACATTTCTTCACATATCCCACTTCTGAACAAATTACACTTTTAAAACAAACACAGTGTTGATCCAAACCCAACATAACCACAACATCAGTGGTGCAATTTTTGGTCAATAGACGACACTTCTCACACTTGCTCAGATGAGATTTTGTGGGATTTGTACACCATGTGCAGTCAGCCAACTTTAAACTAGCCACTTTATCTCTTCTTGGCCCACTGCCCTATTGTGGATAAGGATACGGGAGCCAAACATGTGGTGGGAGAAAGAACCTCAAAGATCAGGGCTCCACTTTAACATGACAAACAGTGTCTCTAGTGTGATTTCCATACAAAACAGATGTGTTGGCCTGAAACTTGTGGGGAGAGTCGTTGGCAAACCAATCAGCATTACAATGTGAAACTAGCTTGGTTCTGTTATGTAACCAAAGACAGAAAGTGTACACTCATTTAAAGAGCGAGCGAGAACAGAAATCCCTTCTGCAACAACTCTGGTTCTGTGAGAAGCTCTTTGGTATTCCTGTAAAGAAACAGTCCCTTGTGTTGTATTCAAGCACTATATCTGTTGTTTTTCCTTTAACAACAAAAAAATCTGGAGTGATTTCTCAATAGTCTCTTATCTAATTAACATGGTATTAACTATTGAACATTCATATTTACTTAAATCAGTAAAAAGATAGTTGGTTACTTAAAAAAGATTACCCTAAATGTATGTCCTTCTATCTTCTAACCAACTCAAACAAGCTTCCTTGTTCATCCATGTCTTTTTGCCATTCTTTAATGACCTAGCAAATTCAAATAGAAAAAAGAGACTATTTTTTTATGCAAGTTTTGTATTAACTCTTCAGTTGGATGTAATTTTAAATTGCTTCTCCAATAGTGAAACAAGGAGTGTTTCGGGATTCTGCAGTGGGCCAGCAAATCTTGATAAAAGCCTTTTCACTAAAGTAAGTTTATTCTAGATTGTTGCAATGATTCCTACATTTAATATAACTCTTATGGGCCATCACAGGCTTTTCTCTACAGCTCTGTATTTAATTATAATCAGATTCTCTGTATTGGGGCTAGTGCTATCCCAAGAGTCACTCATCCAATCCAGTAGGTTGGCCATCTGCTGGATCAAAACACTGATTAAAATTTGTAATTGAAAGCTAGAGGACTTAAGCCATTAGGCGAAAGCCACGCGTGTGACTTCTTTCTAAGATACAAAAACATGGGAGAAATTTTGTGAAAGGAAGTGAAAGAAGCCACTCGTGGTTGTGAGTGATTCTGAAAGTTGTCTTACAAATTTTATTTCAGATCATTCAGGGCAGAAACACAGCAAAGAAACCATTCAAGATCATTTTAACTGACTTTCAGATAACATTCCAAATAAAACAGGCTTTCAACCCTTGCAGTTTTTTTGTATTTGGCTTACGTTGTGAGGGTTGCTTTAAAGATTTCTCAAGGATGCATGACTGAGCTGTTTGAAGGGAACTTAGAAGCTCAGGTGACGACATAAGAATCAAGGACAAAGATATTTAACGGAGAAGAGTCACCGGCCACTGCTCTGCTGTACAAACACACTAAAACAGCACAGGGTGTACTTTCACATCATTCATGTGGTTTGTGGCAAAGCAGCTGAAATGGCAGCACCCTATTTGAGCAGTGTTTCAATTCACTTAAACTTATTAATGACATCAAGTTCTCTGATATTCATCATATTATGATGAGAATAAAATGCTGAGGTAAATAATACATAAGCCTCAGTCATAACGCATTAAGCCTTAAATAGATTTTTGAACACTTACCTGAGAAAACATACATTTTCACTTAAGTGCTAGTCAGCTTTAGGAATTGTTTTCTGAGCAAGACCTTTTTTCTGAGCAATATTAACAAATACTGGCATCAGTTAAACAGACAAACTAATTATTTAACGTTTTGGAGGTGTCTGTTTAAAGTTGCTCAGTCTGTCTTGTGGTGCTCTTTTCACAGGTGCCACAGTTTTAACCACTATTGACATTGCAAAACTCTGCCTTTATCTTAATTTTAACCACACATATAAAGTTTTGGTGAGACGTTTAGACCTTAAAATGGGCAGTGGTATGGCATCAAGTTTTGGGGAAAAAAATATTAATTTGAATTGAATTTTTCCAGATTAGAATTGTTTTATTTTATTTATGTTTTTTACAATAAACCTTTGTGTAAAGTGTGGAAACTACACGGCCAGGCTCAAGTAAGTACATAAACCTGTACTAATATTTGTTTAAATGCTCCCTTTTAGCTCAACTGGATGCTTTTTGTAGCCATTAACAAGATAAAAGTGAATAAAGTATGGCAAAGTAGCCATACTTTATGAAATGCATTCATCTTTTCATTCTACTTCATAATTATCCTGTGTACTGACCTTTGTACTTGTTACGTGACAACATGGAGAAAAGCTCAAGAGCTATGAATACTTTTGCAAAGCACGCTAAACACAAATATATGCGTAGATATGATGATAGCAATACCAAATTTGCTCCTGTGGTTTGCAAAACATGTGCCTGCACCTCTACAGGACTGAAACCAAACTTCATGCTTCTGTTTATAGACTTTTGCTCGCAGAATACACAAGCATAAGTGGGCGGAAATCAGTGTGAACAAACTATGAGTAAACATCTTGACTTTTCATCTAGGACACGTTCACCCCCAGACAGGCCTATTGCTCAGGGCATGGCAGCAAATGACACAAGATACCCTCCCAAGTCTTCCTGTCAATTGATTGCCATCATAGGATCACAAGATGCTCAATGTAAATTTAGGATCACAAACAGATCTAACCCACTGTTTATGCAAACCCCACACTTCTGCTGCTTCTAGCATGGAGTCTTGTTGCTCAGAGGCGACAGAGCTGACCACCACCAAAACAGCAGCAAGGAAGAAAAACAGGAAGAACATCTAAAACAAAGAGGGGCTCAGAGAATGTTTTCAAAGTGGAAAAGTGAATAGGCTAGAGAGCAATGACAAATATGAATCAGAGTCCTAAAATGCTTTCTACTGGTCTTGTTGACGTTTCTCAATTTTTACAACTTTTAAAGTATGAGACTTAGGAAAACAAAACAAAACAAAACAAAAAAAAAATGCTTATTACATCAAGTATTTAGATAATCAATTTAGGGGATCAATTAAATCAGGATTAAACATTTTTAAACATTTAAATCACCAAGAAGACGAGACAAATAAATATGGTGGGAACCTAAGTTTTATTGGAATTATCAAGGTGTGAAATACTAAATAAATGTATCCAGTCATATTAAATAAATTATCATATTAATGAAAAGTTAGCAATTCAAGTCACTAAGTAAAACATGGTATAGATGAAGAACCCAGACTCATGTTTTCAAGCCTTTATTTCTGTTAGTTATGATGATATTACACATACAGCCAATAAAAACACAAGATTAGAATTTAGATTAGAAAACATTAGGATAAAAAAAGTTTTAACTGAATTTAGGTTTATTTTAAAGGTTATTTTCAAAAGCGTTCTTTTAGTCACGTGTTTCATCATTACACATACAGTAGAGCTCTGGTATTTGCGGGGGTTTGGAACCATAGTCGCCAGTGAATAGCTCAATACTTGAGACCTCCCCTAAAAGTATTAATAGCTACCTATTTCCATAGTTCAAACACCAAATAAACCTCTAAATGCATAAGGATGCACAGTGGAAACCAACGTAGAACTACAGCAGAAGCTACAGTTTTTCTTATTTCCCCTCTTGAAGGTACAGCCACTTAGTGCCAAAAAAAATAAAAAAAATGATGGTGCACCTTGATTGGCTGCTTTGCAAACACCAGCCAATAGTGTGTAAAATAGAATTGCACTGAGGTTCTTCAGCAAAAGTTTGTATGATAGCTATTATTAAACATTTTCATACATTGGTTTAAAATTAGACATTGAACTTGTTGTTAAAAGATTCATAGGACACTTCTTTTCTTCAAGCTGCCCAGCTGAGATTCTTATGTTGTTTTTAAGAGTTCAGCTCCTATTTCTTTTTATCAGGGTGACCCATGATGAAGATGCTGTCTGTGGAAAGACATAAAGGAAAGATGCATTTCAAAGAGTGTCTCTCCGTCCAGATGAAAGGCATGTGTTCATTTTTCTCTCTATATGTAGAGGAGCCCGAAAACATCTTGATAGCTTCCTGCAATCCCAGATTTCTGACAGCTGTGACTCTGTGCACAGCACATCACTTCTGCTCACTCTTTGTGCATAAAAGGTGAAATCAGCCATGAGCTCATATGACAGTCTCTGACAACTAATGAAAACATTTGATCTAAGATTAGGATATAACGTCAGACAGAAATGTGGACTTATTGAAAAATATGTTTGATTCTGGTACAAGGATTGATATTTTGATATTTTGATATTTTTAAATGACTGTGAATAAAGCTGCAAAACAGTACAGAAACAGCAGAAATCCAGAAATATCCAGAAAGTCAACAAGCACACATGTAGCGTAACATGTCAAACAGCTTGTGATACCTACTTATATGTAACCTACTGCAAGCATTAATATTGATTCTTCTCAATTTGTTTCCTCGCTGTGGTCTGTACAATGTTGCACGACGGCACTCTGCCCACAGAAAGTCAGCGGCTGTGTGACCTTGACTGAGGCCTTTAGCCTGCAATGCTCAACAGGCCAAAGGTGCAAGACAGTGTTGTGGATTCAGAGGCGAGACATGAATATAAAATCTATGAGCTAATAAAAACAGAATTCTTCCCATAGACTAAATCTTGTTTTGCTGTTAAACTATGTCAAAACTGTATGACCTACAACCTTTCGGTAGCCTAATGATCTTAATGAAAAAATGCCAAAAATAATAACATATATTTTTGTCAGTTACTCGTCTGGACCAAGTAACTTTGTGTTCTGCACATCCCGCTGCTAATTTACATAGTTTTCAGCTTGTGTGTGGACAACAGTTCAGACATCCCACATATGATCTTGTAATTTGGAAAGTAAATATAAAAATAGATTTTTCACAGTAAAATGTATAAAGAAAACCGCATGGATGAAATGTTATTTAAACATTTAAACAAAAGTAGAAGATTTTAGCGTAAGTAAGAAGATTATTTTGGAACAAATACAGCGAGAAGCTGGAACTGTTGAACTATTTAACACAAACTAACACAACTCCTTAAATAATGTGCAATCATTTTATTTTGTACATTAAAATAAATTGTGTGTCAAAACAAGTATTTACACTGCATTTTTACAGTGTAAACAAGAAACTGGTTGAGTATCTTTGATAAATTGTAATAGAAAATTATAAAATCTGATTTTAATTTCTCTTATTGAACTGTATTCCCATTAATATTGGTTTTGATCCAAATATAGACTTGTTGACTGCAGATAAATAAGAAATCCTGATCTCAGATCAATCCACAATTTCTAAAGGTGACATCTTGCAAGCAAACAGTTTTCAAGAGTCTTATAACCATATTTCTTTTCAGCAGAAAATGGAAAATTACATTAAACCATCAGTTGGCAAAGCAAAATTTCATTGCATATAAAACAACTGAAATGACACGTTTTTGTGCTGCACTTGTTTTGTAGCTTTATTGTTTCTTTTTAGTTTTTTTTTTTTTTAAGAAGGACCACCAATGATGGCTTCAAGAAAGGTCTCAATAATCAGCCATTGCTGCTTAAAAGTTACACCCAGCTGTAGGAATGCAAAGATTATGACAAAGTAATTTTTTCAGCTTAAGTCCAAAATTATTGTGTTTTGTCTTCAGTTATCAGAAGAACAGCTGTAGCTTTCACCAGGGACTCCAGGCCTTCAAATAGAGGAACAGAGCTGTGGGTTTTGGTCTTAAGATTTCTAGCTACCAGCAAACAATGTGATTTTTTTTTTCTGGTCAAGTCATGGCTGGAATTCACAGGGTCAGAAAATTTAGAGGTCAGCTAGGATTGACAAGAATAAAAGCAAGAAAAACTTGCTGGGAAAATTTCCCAGTTTATCTTCTAGTACTTTATCTAAGCCCTCTTAAACTACTTCCAAACTTTTACTTTCCCTTTCTGCCAATATATCTGTTAAATTTACCCACGTTCTGGTGATATTTTTTGTCTGTTTGTGTAAAAAGGAATCGAGGAAAACCACTTTCTACCCATGTGGTGTCAAATTCAACAGATTAGGTAGGATACTGTGGCCTATTTTTGGATGTTCTAACAGAGCCCTGCTGAACTCCACCTCTGCTCCTCTGGTGCAGAGGAAAGAAACACAGCCAGTGGGTTTTCAGCAAGGAAGGAAGAGGGCAGCTCTGGGACAGGAAACGCAAGCAGATTTCCCTTGTGGGAAACCCTATTAGTCTGTCATGGATTTACAGTGGAAAACAGAATGCAGTCTGCAAACACAACACAGCACAACTCCCTCCAGTTGACGGGTAATAATCTCATTACTTTAACCAGCATCCATGTGCATTTACTTCAAGCTACCTGAAATGTGAATTCTCGTGGGTTATGTCTGGCTTTGTATTGTTTAATTTGAGGATAGAAAAAACAAATTTATTGCATCATACGACAGACACGAAAAACAGAATTTTATCTGCAAAAATATCTCTCCAAAATATTTTGTCAATTTCAGTTATTCTAAACCCTTTGGGCATATTTCAGATTCACAATTTCAGCTTAAAAAATATGACCAATGTCTTTTTATAGGTACTTCTCAAATAATTTGAATATTGTCAACAAGTTCAGTATTTTTTTTCCCGCTCATTTCTGAGTGAAATTCATAATGTTCCATTACATGTGGAATATTTCAAGCCTTATTTCTTGTAATTATGATGATTATGGCTTACAAATAATAAAAAACACAAAATTTAATGTATTACAAAATTAAAATATTATACAATATCAATAAAATATATACATTAAACAGAAATGTCAGGCTTCTGGAAATCATGTTAATTTCTATTCACACAGTAATTCCTTCTTTTTGCATGAAGTGTAATATTTCTAGTTATCAAGAGGAAATGAAGCTCTGGTATTTCCCCACTTCTCACACTAATGACTGAAAATAAGAATAAAGACCCATAAAAACAAAATGTCTTGGCAAATTTTGATGATGAACAGAAATTATACTTAAAGGAAAACCTTATAATCTTGATTTTTAGATGGTCAGTAAGTGGAGATTGTTAAAGTATTATCACACAGACACGTTTAATAAAATACGTTTAAAGTGTTTGTATTTTGTACACAAAAAGTACAGACTGAATAATAAAATGTTTTACATTTTAAACTTATTTTTGCTAACCAGTACAAGAACAAGAAAGTCATAAACCAGTCAACAACCAACAATGCACCAGGAAAACCCCCTAATGTCCAGCTCTCCCTTGCATTTTCCATCATATCATCATTGCCAGTTTCCACCCTATTTTACCACATTTCCTGTGTGCACACAGCACACTTTCATGCAAGCTTATCTGCATCTTCCAGTGGGACGCATGTGTGTAGTACAAGACTCGATTTTCAACAGACATCATTGCTGTGACTATCTAATCTTGTGTCTGCAGTCATTTAGTGCTCCTTTTCAATTATACAGTGCTGATTGGCTTTGCTAACATACTGAGGTCCCAGGGGCTCCATATGAGCAAATAAACCACGGCTACAGAATAATCTGAATCTGACTCTCGATGGGCTGAACCTCATAAGGAAGAAACTATGACTCACTCTTATAAATTCATACATAATATGATGTCATTAAGTAAAGAGCACTTTCCTAACACTTTCAACATATGCAGTGTTGTGAAAAAAAATATTTCTATCCCTTTCAGGTTGGATCTGTTTTTTTTGTCGGTCGTAAATGTTTCTGTCAGGCTTCTGACCCACATGCACGATACTCCCAGGAGTCAGTGAAAAGGCTTTAAAGGTTTATTACAAAGACAAAAGGAGCAAACAGTCCACAATTTGATTCGGGGAGGGGTTTATTGGTGTGGCGAGGTGAAGAATAAGGCTTTGAAGAAAGTGCGGTTGCTGATGCTGGAGATGTGGAGGAATGAGAAAAGCTTGGAGTTGTTGGTTTAGGTGGTGATCAAGTCTTGGAGCTGGAGCTGTAGTTGTTGCAGTTTGGAGGAGTTGAGGAAACGTGGAGATGTTGGAGGGCATAAAGGTTGAAGTGAATGATTTGTGGTAAGGGGAGCCTGAAGTATAGACAATAAACCAATAACAATATGTCATGACAGACACATATCAATAGACAATATTCAGAACTCTTATGACTATTATTGAGGTTGCTGGTTGTGGCAATATGATCCGAATAGAGATTCATAAGCTCTGTTTACGGAGATGTAGATGGCAGACGACAGAAAGACACTTATAGGTAAGAATCTAAGAGCAAATGAAGAGGTACCTCTGGAGAGGAGATCATAAGGAGACACTTAACATGAAGGCACAAGGAGAAACAACAAAGTGCCAGAGATATTGCAGAGGATAACACTCAGGCATTGAAGGACCAACATTCAGTTCTTCTTATCCAGCAGCTTGATGATTAGCAGAATTGAGGAAGGGCCCCCCACTCCCCCCAGAGAAAACCTACAATGCCACTCAAACACAAACAACCCCAAACTCTGCGTTTCTGGTCATAAAAAAAATATATATATATATATATATATCAGAGACAAAGTAAACATTGCATGTTTTCATTTCGTCATTTTATTTATTAAGGCAAAATAAAATAAAAATAAAAATATTGAAAATAATCCATCTAAGCTTCCCTTGTTAAATTATGAATTAACTACAATTAACTGTATTGTTTAGAAACAATCATTCAGTTTCATAGGCACACTCATGCCTTGTTAAAAAAAATCTTTACAAGGCTAAAATAGCTCATAAACCAACACATCATAACCTGATCTAAAACAGATGAAAAATAAAGATATCACACTGGAGTGGGTTATAAAGGCTTTCCCTCTCAAATAAACCACAATTAGAGCCATTATCTACAAATTGAGAAAACTAACCCAGGACAACATCTAAAACATTGTACGCTTCATTTACCTCAGTTACAGTCTGTGTTAATCAATGGCAGAGCAAGACTTTTATATAGGGGTGGTCAGAGTGTAGACAAAGGTTTATTAGGGGGTCCATACTAATGAAATAAGATATTCTGTTTCTCTAACCTGGTATGTGAAGAACATGTTTTCTTTACAATGTTCTTTCTATATTTTCCATTATCGTGTGCATTTAGTCTTCTCTCAGTTACAGGGGTCATGCTTTGCAATTCTTCCCCCCCCCAAAAATCACCCTTATTGTTAGTCATTTGTGATTCTCAAATATCATTATTCATTCCAGGCATACATGGCATTTATGTGTTTTCGTCTCCATGTTTTGGGTATATGTCTGAACCTCTCCAGATTAAAACCTTCCTGTAAGTCCATTCCCAATACTTCTCTAGCTACACTGACCACAAGTACAGAAAATCCTGAGTAGGAAACATTTTTTTTGTAGCGGTGATAGTGATTAAATCATAACATATTGTTGTAAGTTTATAAAAATGGTCTTTGAAAAGTGAAAACAATTGCCACTTACAATACAACAAATAAGCAAATTTTGAATAAAAAGTACATATAAACAGTCAAACATGGTGATGATATAGTTAGACTGTCTGGATTTACTTATTCAGCACCTGGACAACTTGTCGTACCTGATGATGGAACAATGAATTCTGCCCTTTACCAGAAAGTTGTGAAGAATTGCACCTGGTTATCAGATTATAACCTTAAACTCAAGGGCACTTCCTGCAGCAGGAAAACGATCCAAAGCAAATCAGCAACCCCACCTCAAAATTATAATAATAATAAAAAAATACAACAAAAGGTTGTGTTGTAGCTTAGTCAAAGTCTAGACTTCAATATGATTGAGATTATGCATATCCTGAAGCAGATCATAAAGTGGACTTGCTAAAACTCTTGATGGCAAATCTGCTCACATCCAGTAATTAGTATTAGAGGGCAATTACTTTAACACTTAGGCCCAGATTAGCTCTGGGCCTAAAAGTCCTGTTAATAACTGAAATCTTGAGTTGAAAATGTACTTAGATTATCTTTGTTTGATGTTAAAATTGTTTTATAATCTATAACATTTAGCTGAGGAGAAAATACACAAAAAAGAAATCAGCGAAGAGGAAAACACTTTTAACAGCACAGTTTATAAAGCTAAAGGAATAAAAGCCAGAATTTAGATTCCCTGTCTGCAGTTTTCAGTAAGATAAAAACGGATACAATATCTCAAAGCTGTGACAGCACATTGTTGTGTTACAGTATGCACCCCCACAGATCATTGCTGTGTGTTGTTTCTAAGAAGTTCTGATCAAAAACTGAAAACCGAGCTCTCTGGTTTATGGGATGACATGGGATACGCCATTATGGTGAAGTGCTTTCCTCGGTTAAAGCCTAATTGTCTTGCCAGAAGATGAAGAGAAAATAATCTATGTTACTACATGAAGAGGCTTTTGAAGAAACACAGGTGAGGGGAAATAGGCACTTCTGGTTGTTTGTTGTTATGTCACTCTCAAGGGCAGAAACATAACACCACACATCCCAACTGTTTTAGCTTAATGGCGGGTTCTGACTGGCAACCGGGTTCTTACATCTTTTTTCCCGTAATTAGGAATAATTGCATTGAGCCAGCATGAACTGTCATTCGCGATACTTATTTTTCTAAAGGGGGATGTTTTATGAGAAATAATGAAAAAAAAAAAAAAAAAAAAAAAAAACAGAGATGAGGATCAGGACCATCTGATGTTATACAAGTTGCCTCATCTGTTTAAATTGACTAGTGGATCATTTCAGAGCAGCGGTTAAACAACAGTGACATCTAGAGGTTAAATTGAACGGAGTCCATTCTGTTCCTCAAAATAATGCATTGTGGAATAAAAAAAAAAAAGTTCAACTAACAGTGCAACACAGCAGAAAGCTTGTTTTTTTTTTTTTTTTTTTTTTAATCGCCTGTATACCAAGCTGCAAGCTACATACTCTGCAACACAGACCAATCCCGCAAAATTTATTCAGCTTCAGACTATAGCTGCCCAATTAGTCATGCACCACTGTAATTTGGTGATCAGCAGGAGCTCGAAGGCAAGACAAAGCAGCGTAGATGGCTTCATGAGGCATGGCAGCCCAAATGACAACCATTTACCATCACGGAACATTTGCACTGCAAGGTCAACAGCTCTGTTGTGGGGAGCTTTGGGAAAGCAAATTGCCAAAGCCATTGTGTAATTGCACGAAAGCAGCAGCGAATTGCACTAATATAATGGTAAGTGATCGTTATCTATACCACATAATGGTCAGTTGCTGTTGTCAATTGTTAAATGGAGGAAGAAATATTCCCCCGGGGCGGAAAAAAAGAGGGTGAAATTACTAAATTAGACGTATGCCACATGGCATGAAAATATAAACAAACTGTGCTTCGTGGTCATTTTGAGTTCGGCAGCTGTCACAAATAATATCTCACTGAATAATACATAGTTAGCTGCAGTAAATTCTCCTCCATATTCACAGCTGACAATAATTACACATGCTTACTTTTTGATGAGTGACTTTACTTTGACAAAAAAAAATATATAACAGTACCAAAAGATCAACTTGCACCCTTTAATCATTTTATCATTTTTATTCCACTTTACAATTTGTAATACTTTGTGTCATTCAATCATAAAATCACAATAAAGAACATTTAGAATATTTGTGGTTCAAGGAATCCTGCAAAGCCCTGCAGGTACATTTAAAAGAGAAAAATAGAAACAAACCCTTAAAATTGAATACTATTACCCTTCATAAATAATACTCTTTTGTCCTCACCTCCATGAAAATGTTGAATCAGGATTTTAAATCGATAATACGTAGAGGCCTGGAAGTTGAGCAACAACCTTGCTGTTCTGTTTTGTTTTTTTATTTTAACTTTTGTGTATTAGTCTACATTTCTAGATGTTTATATGCACTGCATGTGTATTTATTGTCTGTTTGGGCAGCTGCTTCAATGCAGTTTACAACCTTGAGTCCTTGTTAAATAAAGTATATTCTATTCTACTCTATTCTGTAAATGTCTTTAGTTCCCTATACATAGCGAAATAAAACGGAAACCCTTTAAATAGCTTCAGCTGCTTCTTAAAGTATAGAAGCGGGTTTTCTCTACTGTATGCCTGACCTATAATCTCTTTGCCCAGAGGACAAGTACTCAACATGTTATCCCTTTTGTGGAGATTTAGGCTGAGTGAGATTGGTAAATTATGCTGGTCGAGAGTAATTCTAGCAGACAGAGTGGCACAGTTCAAGAAGCACACACTGCCCCCAGCAACCCATTAGGATTAGACTGTGGACGAAAATACATTCCTAAAGAAAGTGGAGAAGTAGGCCCTGAAGTGTGATACCTTGTTTTCTGAGACGCACACTGGGTCCTGCCGTGCCCATCTATGCCTCCCCCAACTCACGAGTTCCTCTTTTATCTCCTGCCACTAACAAAACACCGTGTCTACTATGCTGCCATTCTCACTCCTCATCCTATATAGCATTTTACTGCTCCACTGGGGGAAGCAAGAGAGAGGTCCTCGGTGTGAAATGGAGGTGCAATCACACCCCTTCTCCTTCAAGGTTATTACCGGCACTTCTTGGCTTTTCTTCACAGCCGCCATGAAGCCGATGGAGGAAAATGACAATGGTCAGGTTTGTTGAGTCAGAGCATTAAGCTGCAAGCAGGAGAAATAGCTTTGACTCCACAGGCTCTTCAAATCACCACACTGAGCCAACTAAATGCCACAGCAATAAGCAAAGAGACAGGCAGCATTTTTCATCACAGAAGGGGAGCTCATTTCGGAGCGGAGGAGACCGGCGCATCTTGTTTGGTTCTTTTCCTGGAGAGGCGGATGTGAAGTGTTGTCAAGGAACAGCATCACAGCGGTGGGACGGAGCTTTCATTAAGGCCTCAATTGAGAGGCATCAATACCGCCCAGCACATCTGGGGAGCTTTTTAGTTCAGGTAAAGTAATGGTGAAGACAAATGGGCCAACTGAACGATCATTACGTTTCCAAAACTCACAGCAGCCTACAACCATGGAAGCAATTAAATAAAAAAAACTAAGATAATTCTGGCTTATTATCCACTTTGCTTGACACAAATCTACTCAAAAAATAATAATAACAAAAAAATATATTTATACTAAAGTCAGCTTTTTTAACTTTCCCCAGCTTTATTCAGATTCCTTAATTTTCAGCTATTAGAGAAGAAGAAAAAAGAGCAACCTTGACCTCCATTTAAAGATACATTTTGCAGAACACAGCTGTTATTAGCCAAACACTGTCTTTGTCTAAATAAAACAGCAGTGTTTGTAAAATTAACCAAACCTCCTGACTACAAAGTTTCCAACGTCTGTCTATTACAGGAAAACAAAATTATCTGCTGCATTCTTTCCCCCCTTCTGCAGTAGGACTTGCTGTCTCATGAATATAAGTGAACAAATGGAAATGATGAACTTCATCATTTCAGGACTGTCTAGACGGATACACATCACGCATACTGGAAGGGTCGAAGCTGCAGATCATCAACTGATTTTACTTTTCATTTTTACTTAGACAAACGCAAGACACAATAAAAGACTGCAGCTGAAATATGAGAGCAACTTTGTTGAAAAATTGATGAGGGGGCTGAGGTTGTAAACACGGATTTACAGACGCAACCGTCTGTAAATCTGGGTTTTAGTACTCTCTTGGAATGTCTAAAATTATTTCCTGTAAGCTGAATGCTGCTTGGTTTTCTCCCCTTGATTTCCCCTTTGCTGACCTATTGTTGCGGTAGAGTTTCAAGAGCAAGTGTTGCTTTCTCTGATAACTTTTCATCAATAACCTATAAAACCCTATTGGCATTTTGTTGAGCTGTTAGATTTTTACTGTTGCAAACAAATGTCAAGGCTGAGGCTGTTACGGGAAGCAGAGCGTTCCCAAGGCGTAAGCAAACGAAAAGGCCGTTTGGAGTATGCAACCTGGAGTATTTCACAAGCTTCTACTTCAGCCCAGGCCGCTAAGTTGTGTAGGTTTCCGATAGGGCTGGAATGATTCTTCAAATTAGCTGAGATTAATTGATTTTTTTAAAATAACCGTCAACTAATTTTGTTGTTGATTAATCGTTAACTGGAGTATGCAGATGTGAAAAGGGTCATTTGCTAAAAGAGCAACGCAGTCAGAGCAGTAATTAAGTCAAAACATACACACATTTTGTAATTAAGATAAAACCATATTTATCTGTAAATATGTTCTACCCAGAACTCCTCAAGTGGCATTTTTAGTGTCATCTGGTTCAAACTTTATAACAACAACAACAAAAAATCCTATATTAAAATAAATAAATAAATAAATAAATAAGATAAAATAGATTAGTCAAAATATGTTTTTGCTACAAATGATCATTTTAGGCCATTTTAAATTTTTTATGTAAAAAAAGGAATCTAACTTTTTGCTTATTTCCATTTTTAATGTATTTCTAATATTGAGTAAAAAAAAAAAGACTTAAGTGGTTAAATGAAAAATCTGCAGAATGAGAATGTGCCAATTTTTTTTTTATCCGATTAATCAAATAATTGCCATAAAAATCAGTAGAATGATCAATTCTTAAAATAATCATTAGATACTTCATTTGTGATTTTTCTTGTAGATCTGGGGACACATATCTGCAAATTAAAATTACAAGTAATAAAACCAGTCCAATATTTTCTAAAGTATTTTCTGCAGAAAATGGCTCCAAAGCTAATTAAAGTTACTTGAAACTTTGTAGTAAAAAGTGACTAGAGTGGGCAAAGCAGAAAGATTATTAGTTCCAGTTTCAAAAATAAAAAGTTTGGATTTTCAGTAATAAAAGATAATTTTGTCACAGTTGTCACACTTTCTGACTTTTGGTAAGTTTTCCTGAACTCCAGAGAAAATATAACAAATTTCAAGAAAATGTTGGTAATGCACATTCTGGAAGAAAATTAAACAAAATCAAGCTCAGTTTTTCAAAAGACTGTTGCAAATCTTAAGCAGGGGTTTTTACCGATATAGATCTGTAAAAATGAGTATTTTTAAAATAAAACTGGAGAAAACTTGACACCAGTCCTATTGACATCTTACAACGTTTAGTTTGCCTCATGAGGTGATTTTCAGGCTAACCAGTGCTGGTGGTTCAGTTGAATTACGTGCAGTAGACTGACCAGCAGAACAAAGTCAAATTGAGGTGAACGCTGATATTTTTCACTATAAAATCCTCTATAAACTGCAGTTAAAGTGAGAATCTTCACAGACCAGTAAAGTTGTTCCAAGCTGCACAGGAGAGGGAAGAAATCCGCATGCGGTTTGAGAACTGCACATTAGCCACTCCCCGCCTTAGCACTTTGATTTGGTCCTGATTACAAGCAGTTTGGAAAAGCACAGATTTGTTGGTTTATGTGCTAAACTGAAAGTGAGTTGAACAATTGAAATCCTGCTTAGGGCCTGATAAAAACACTTGGACCAGCCTGGTGCAGAAAACTTAATCGCTCCTTTGGTAGCAACATTCAAAACACACTCAAAGTAATCTGACTGGACAACACGGATCATGTTTCTATAGAACAAAGCATAAAGAGAGACATAAACTTCAGAAGGAAAACATTATTAAATCATCCTCGCAGTCTGCTAAATCCATCTCTGCTATGAGCACTATGGCCACTTGGCTCTGAGTTACCAAGCCTCAGCGGCTCCCTTTGATCTGGAAACTTATTATGAGGCATCATGTTTTCATTATCATGAAGATGACATCTTGATTTATTCTGCCTCATTCAGTTCTCTTAAGAACACTGGAGGGAAAGTGGTGGAAACACACACATGTACACACGCGCGGTGCAGCGGGGGAGTGAGTGAATATGTTGTAGGAGAATAACACATTCATTTTGGGGACAGAATCCATTAAACTCTCCTGTCTGCCCTTCACTTCACTCTTGATTGTTTTACCCACTAATCCATTTGCGAAAAAGATTACATTTTCTGTGAGACAAAAACCCGAGCAATTATGTCGTCCTGAAATCTATCACTTTGCTACATTTGGGTTCAATCTGGGAGCTGATTGGTTTTATTGTTTATGACTGGAAACAAGTGGAAAAGAGGTGATCAAAGTCTTACTTCTAATACCTGGAAATAAACTGTCTCTGAAAAATCCCTGAAATAATTTTACAGGTATGAATTCCAAATTATGGAGAGTGTCCATTAAATATATGAGGTAAACATTGCTACAACTAAATACAGCAATTGCACACAAAAAAAGGTGCACCCTGTTAGTTTTAAGGTTTTGCATCTCATAACAAAAAGAAAGTAAGTTTGACTTTTACATGGATCAAGCTTTCATGATTTTATACTTGCTCCTGTTTTTGTATTTGTGCCATTTTTCCATTTTGCTTCCATGTCCTGTGGTTGCAGTATTTTTTGTTGGCAACATTTTTCTGTTGAATCTGTTTTTTTTTTTTTTTTGCCTGTGTTTGTTTTGGAGTTTGCATCATTTAGGTATCTACAGCAAGTTTAGTGGTTCGGAGGGCGCTTGCACCCATCGGCCTCTGTAATTTTGGCATTATGTTAACACACACCTAATGGTTATAAAGCAACACATTGCCTCCACTGTTGTTTTTATAAAGGTGGTCACATCTGATAAGCATCATGTAATGAAATTCGTTTGATTATCAGTAGCTAAGTGCTACTTTTCCTCTTGATCCCTACTGAAACTGCAAGGGTGCACTTAAGTTTTCACAGACAGCTTTTCAACCTTGGATTAGTTTACTGATTTTATAATTGAAAAAAATCTATTAGTTTTAAACTGACTGCAATTAAGAGTGGAAGAGCTGTTTGCTAGTCATCAAGATAAAAAAAAATAAAAAAAGATTGTTCACGTGAGGTATGGCAGTAAGACATGGAACAGTGATGAAAAATAGCCCTGAGATATAAATTAAAAATGATCATACCAGTGTGACTTCTAATTTCCTGTAACAATCAATCACTCGCTTTTACTCCAGTGGCTCTACAAAAGCCCAGTGTCTGAAAAGATCTAGATGTTATTGGATTCATTTGATTATATATTTATATGTACAGGTCTGATATGTTTGTTGTATAAAATACCATAAGATGATGGTAAACTGAACTGAAACTGAAAAAAAAATTCCATGTTTATCCTCTTATGTAGTTGTTGGAATAGATGAACATGAACACTTCAGGAGTCTAGTAGTGGTACCCAAGGAGGAACCAGACTGGATGTCCATAAGTTTTATGGGATTTCTTAAATGGAAATAATGTTGTTGATCCTAAATGACCTAAAACAGGAAAAGTTTAGTTTGATTTAATTTTTGACAGCCAAGAAAAAAAATGGGTCTTTTCACACTCTGTATGTGTGACTATTTGGTTTGTTACCAGATTTAATAAGTTTTCTCTTTGCAGCCTTTGTGCTGTTAAATGATTCCTGCCCTTGAAATCCCACAGTTATGTGTGGCATTGTTAACATTTGATACTCTGAAATGATTGCTACAAAAGGTTGCATTAGTTAGGGTCACACACACAACTATAAAAGTAGAAATTTTGTAAGATTTTTGCAAGGATTAAAGAAGTACACCAAATGTTTGGCATTCTCACATTTTTTGCTAAATGATCTCTATTTATTTATTTATTTAATTTAATAACCTCATTTAACCGATTTGACACAAACGGAGTCTTAAAAACGATATTCTTTTGTGGAGTCAGTCTGTGAAGGTCAAGGAATTGGCGCTTTAGAGGGAACAGAGGCAGAGCTCATTTCTTGGATCACAATGCCATCCAGTGGTAGATCTGCTTCCTGGTTTACTCAGTCTGACAAGGTAATTTTTCATCATTTAACAGTAGGACGTCCTTTTGATATCAACTCTAAATGTCTCCATACTAAACTGTGAAGAAAAGCTAAATGATGGCATAAAAGACACCATAAATTTCTTTAATTATGAAGGTTGTCTCGCTCAACAGTGGAGGAAAAAGATGTTTCTTCCCACACAGACCTATTTCTCTGACACTGCCCTTTTAATATTAATTCACTGCAGATGGAGACAAGAACATCAAACTTAGGAAGAAGAAAAATAACTTAAAAGGTGGCAGCTTGCATGATACAGCCAACCCTGGGATCCTCGCTGCATGTCTTCCCCACTTCACTCTCTGCCCGTTTATTTTCTGTCAGATGTACTGAATATAAAGGGTTAGTGCCAGATAAAAGCTTAAAAGAAATACATACCTAAATTGCATTCTAGTTAAAAGTATATTAATTTTCCATGTTTGGGTTTATTGTCAGAGGATCTTGGGTGGATTTTTATATAACTTTGATTAGAATTTGGAAGAAAAAAACCCCCACAAGAATTAATGTTCAGTTTTTCAGTCAACTTTGGTTGTCTTCAGTTGTAAATGTTACTTACTTACTTTCAAAGTCTATATTTTGACTTATGTATGAATACCTACTTATTTAATGTTTTCTGCAAAGCACACCTAATCTGTCTATCTGCCCTTCTCTGTCTTGCAACATCCAGTGTAGTTAAATGTTTAAGTAAAAACATAAATTGCTCTGTTGCTTTCATGTAATTTTCAGTAAAATCTCTTGGCTTCAATAAAATTGGAAACATATTTGCTAAAGTTAAAATGTAATTATTTTAAAGGACTGAGAAGCATTTGCAAAAAAAACAAAAACAAAAAAAAACAAAAACAATGGCATTCCGTTTTCATCATTTGATGCAAAATAAAAAGAAAGAAATTGCAGCTGTAGCAGAAAAAAGAAACAGTAGAACAAAACATACTAGTGCAGCAAAAAAGAGTCTACAAGAATATCCATTGTGCCTGTTGCAGATAAATACATTTAAATATGCGCACAACGGCAAATACGCAACTCTTTATAACTGAGATTATGAGATTGTGACAAAGGATGTCAGCGTGGCAGACTGTTACTTGTTCTTTGGAGGAATAAAAGAGTCAGACTTTTTTATTCATGAAATAAGCTTTTTCTCAGTTTTGGGGTTTCATCCTCAGCTGAGGGCATGAGTGTGAACAGACTGTACTCAGGATAGGTGGGTTCATAGATAAGAAGAGCTACTCTCTGGGGATATGTGGCCTCCAGGGGGTGCTGTTGCTCGATGTAGAATCGTGGACTTCAAATTGGCTCCTTTCAGCCTCTCTAAACTGACTGGCAGCCTAAAATCACAGCTGATGTATATCCCCAGGTTTTCTCCAAATATCTGTTAAAGCTCAGATTTTTAAAGGCGCTCTAACATGCTGCTGATCAGGTTTTAAAGCACTTTAATAGGCAACAGCATTGTGCTACAACCTAATCATAGGTTGCAGGCAGGGTGCAAAAAACACCTATAATTATCCGTCGATGTAGATTTCAAACTGCAAGAAAACCAAATTTTCAACATACAAATAGAGCTCACCTGTTGTATTTACTTAATCTAAAAAGCATAAACAAAAAGACAAAGACATGCTACTGCTGAAATATTAAAAAAGCATGGTCTAATAATTTATTCTGTAACATATTTATTTTTATTTTTGAATATTAACATGGGAAAATAAAGTGTTGGAGAATTTAACAAAAGTAAGAAAGAAAACATAAGCTGTATGTAAGCACATTGAGCTGCAACGGGGAGATTACAAATAGAAACCAGATGCTGGACTGAAACAGGAACAGAAACCACAAATAGGAAACTGTTATCAAAATAAAATAGGAAGTTGATATTTCTCACACATCACAGCTGCAACAAAAAGAAACCAAGTTAGAGCAAAGAAAAGTCACAGTACCATTTCAGGGGAAAACATGGCATTGAAGTTAGCATCTGATTCAAAGCTTTCAAATTACAAGACAGTTCTTTAAACAGCTCTTTCAGAAGTTATAGGTCATATCCTAACTTCAGGTTCAGCAGAACATATTCATATTCATGTGTTAGAATGTCCTAGTCAAAGTCCAAACCTTAATCCAACAGAGAAGCTGTGTCTAGTCTTGAAAACAGATGTTCATAGATGTTCTCTGTCAATTGTGCAGAGAAGAATTGGAAAAATTATCAGTGTCCAAATATATAAAACAGGGGTAACATGCACCTCCAGACAGTTATTGCAACAATCAGACAAAGGTTGAAAATGCTTTTACAAGAAACAATATGCTTCAGCAATGATGGAATATAAAAACAATCAGGATTTTCAGAAGCTGATGTAACTGTCCTTGATTCAGTAAATCTTTTCATGATCATCCATCCATCCATCCATCCATCCATCCATCCATCCATCCATCCATCCATCCATCCATCCATCCATCCATCCATCCAGCCAGCCAGCCAGCCAGCCAGCCAGCCAGCCAGCCAGCCAGCAGTACATTGAGGTCATTCAGCAAGTTCTTGGTGAAGGTAGCATTAGCCGTATTCTATAGTTTGATGCACTGGACCAGCAGCTTCCCAAGCAGCTCAGTGGGAGTGACTGGGTAAATGAATCCAGAGGAACACCTTCGTCCTGCAGTGAGAGGATAACTCAACAATGTCTCCCATACNCCATCCATCCATCCATCCATCCATCCATCCATCCATCCATCCATCCATCCATCGTGGATTCGGGAGGGGTGCTGGTGCCTTTCTCCAGCGAGAGGCAGTGTACACCCTGGACAGGCCGCCAGTCCATCGCAGGGCAACACTCTTTTCGTGACCAGAATCCATTTATCAGAATTCTAACAGTGTTGGTCTCACCACTTCTATTCTCTTAAAGATTGGAGCTTGTGATTAATGGACTGGAAAATTATCGGAACATAAACAGATGCAGTCGGTGCACAGTCCTTAGGGCTCTGACAGAGTGACAAATATGACTAATTAACCCAATGAACTGACCCATGCCCCTGGAGCTCCACGGCTCCAAGGGAAGGACACCAATAAGAACACAACAAACCTCTCCACCTCCTGCTAGGTCATGGTAAAGTCACACTAATCTCTGAAATGAATCACACAAAAAACATCATGAATAATTAGAGAAAAAAAAGTCACTAAAGTTTGAAAAATGTATCCATTCCCACTGTTGGCTCTGATGGGTAAAGATTGGTGACCCTTGCCCTGACATTATGTCTCTTTCCCAGAAGGTCAAGGAAAAATGTGAAGAAGAGAACAGCTGGAGGTTGTTTTGTAAGATTATTTTAAAATTCAGATAATTAATATTCACAGCCTGGAAGTCACCTCTTGCAGTAGATCTTTGCCCGAACTTCTCCTACAATTATTTTTCTTTGAAACAGATTAGAAGCAACATGCACAGCATATTGAGAGAGCCAAGAAAAGAAACAGGTGCTGTCTCAAATTTAACCTTTTCAGTTCCTTCGAGCTCATGCTTGATAAATAGGTTGCTTTACAAAATGATTGAAATAAATACCTGAATAAAAAAGGTTAAAAAAAGAGAGGAATTTCAATGTCAAAGTGGTGCCTCCTCTGATGGGAATTGTTTTCCAACAAATCCCAGAGAGGGTGATCTCCTTCTGATGTAGGGAGGACAAATATTCTTTTTTAAGTATATTTTCCAAATTAAGAAATTTCAGGATACATATCCGAAATAGGGCACTGCCATTGGGGAATGTTGTTGCCGTGAAACAGTTTCATTTGACCTGTTTAAAGTCATATTCATTCCCACGTAAATGCCATAATTTCCCAGCTGAACATTGACAAGAGGATCACTTCCTCCAGTGATCTGAATATCTTTTAAGAAGCTGTGTTATCTGCTCCCCAGGTGCACTCGCCTGTCTAAACGATGTAAGAGAAATCTCCACTAATTAGACCGGAGGCCATTCTCAGCTGCTCCTGGGTCCATTTCACATGCTCACTGCTGGAACTTTAGGCGGTAGACATTCATTCTGGGCTTGTCAGCCTTATGAAGCTGATGTTTGATTTCCACAATTAGGCTGCTGTCAGAAACAGACTCTCATGTTTGACCATTTTTGCTGTTTCTGTGCTGCCTAAATGGAGATATGCATATTAAAAAATATATAATATCTATTTTTTTTAAATTATTATTATTAAAAATGTGTTGTTGTTTTTTTGGCAGACTCAAAATTGACAAAACTGCAATGGAAACATTTTTTTCGCATCACACGAGTCATAACTGGATGTTTCCATTGGCACAAATCACGAAGAAGAGGACAGGAAGTAGTTGGGGAATCATGGCGCGGCATGTTCTTTTACTGACTTATCGCGTGAACAAACCTACTCACGTTTTTCTCGACGTCAGCGGAATATTGACAAAGTTTTGCGCATATTTGTAATGGAAACTTAGGTATTATAACCGGAATGATTATCACATGCAATATAATTTATTATTTAAACTCATACATTTCTTGAAAGAATGAATATCAATTTAAATACTTAAAAGTTAGACAAATAATGTAACTTTCATCATTATATATATTCCAGTTTCTGTTTAGGTTTATGTCAGAAAAATGTATCGCTATTTTTATTGATAATTTTTAATAGATGCAGAATCATGTTGGACTAGTAGTTGTAGAAAAATACGACAGCGAAATGCCTGCTTCTTTAGTTTCTGGGGAAAATGCATTAATTTTGCTCGCCAGTAGGTGGCAGACTAAGGCTTCAAATATCTTTCCTCAACTTTGAAAGAGAGGGATGAAACTATAAAACTTGAGCTTGGGTTCACAGAGCACACTTTGATAACTTGAGGACTTTCTATGAAAGCAAATAAGCTTCATTAGAAATCAAATATATAGGAATTATTTCTGGATTTTGCTGAATAAGAAGAAACCATGAAAGAAAACTGTTCTTGCAGGGATGAATACATCAGTTACAACCAGAAATTAAAATACTGCAGTTGAAAGGAAGCTATGTTTCTCTATTGAAACTGCAAAACTCCAAAAAATGTAAGTATATGTGTAGGAAATACATACAACTGACATTTGGCAGTGTTGCAATGCATTCCTTTATACTGTAAGCCTTGTAATATTGGAATTTACTTATCAAAGAGTGAGCCACAGTCAATGAAGTGAACACGAGCCTGTAATGAATGTTATTTGTTCAAAAGGAAGAAAAATAATCCTGAACAGTTTTATAAAAGTTTTTACTGGAACTAATGGCCTTTAATCATTAATAGGTAAAACAGAGAGAAAAGCAGAGATAGACTGCAAATATGGTCCACATCAGAAGCCACTATTGAGCTAAAATAATGTATTTCATTTATGTTGATTCCAGTTGGCAGGGCATCAATTGTATTTGGGTCTATCTAAATGTGAAATGCTTCTCTTGCACCGTTCTAATTGGTAAAAATATAAATACATCAGGGTTTGTAAAACACCTGCGATGATAAATTTTAAAGTAGATTCACCAAAGTGGTTAAGGTGACCTCTGATGAAAGACGTGTCAGCAATCCCTTCATGATACACACAAAAATAAAATAAAATTAAACACATACAGATGATCATATAAGGGAAGCCTGTAAGATTACGGTCGGAACGACACGTCTCATGGCTGATATAACCTTCTACGCACAAGGACAAACACAAAGCTGGAACACAGGAGGCTATTAGGGTGTTTTAGGGCACCTCTACTTAAAGTGAACATATGCCTTTCATCTGGACAGAGAGACACTCGTTGAAATGCCTCCATCCTTTATCTGCTTCTGCAGAACTGCAGCATCTTCATCATGGGTCACCCTGATAAAAAGAAATTGGAACAGAACTGTTAAGGGCCTGATAAGAAATCTTAGTTGGGGATCTTCAAGAAAAGAAGTGTCCCAAGAATCCCTTTGTAACAAGTTTAAAGCTGCAGCATGTAACTTTTTTTTTAAAATCAGTTTTTATATGTTTGTTACAACTGTCATTATGCTGTAGCAGCGTAATGCAAAACTGATAATCTGTGAAAAAATAAAAGATCTTCCTTGAGCAACTATTGCCGTTTGAATTGCATCAACCAAAAACAACCAATCAGAGACAGGAGGGAGATCTTAATGCTGTTACTGTACTAATGGCGGAGAAACAACTTACCATTACAGGGAAAATATTTATCTGCGGTCATAGTGCTAACTAGTCTGAGCATTCACACAGGCTCTGCTGTCAGGAAAAAGCTTTAAAGTAGCAAAGCGCAAGGGACAGAGTTTAAGCAGCGTGAACATGAACCTGATTGACGACACTAAGACTCTCCTCCTTGCTGTGATTGGTTGTTTCTGACCAAGCTTCTGTTTCTGTAAATAACACTGGGAGCAGTGGGAGAAGACAGAGATTATCTATCTAAATATGTAAAAAACACTGTTTCAAATAAAAGGAGAGGAGGGGTTGTGGTTTTGAGAATCAGTTAACATCCTGTAAGTCAGAATTAAATATGTAGGATCGAGCCTATTTGTCTTTAGGTTTTAAAACCTAAAGACAAGTTAGGTCTTTACTCGTTCTGATACCAGTTTCTGTCTGAAATCTCTTTTTCTCTCTGTAGTTCTCACACGCAGAGCTCCACATGGATGCTTCTCCACAAGGTGAAGGAATTTTCATCAGGCTGCCTTTACTTTTAATTACCATTGTCCCATTTTCACCGTTGTATAATAATGGAAGCTTTGGGGAGGGAACATCAGAGTAAAACAACAACAGCAGCAAAATAAAAAAACATCGTATCACTGACCTAGAAATTCAGTCCTGGAACAACAAGAAAGTAGCTACATTATTACAACAGGAAGTCAGATGGGAGTCATGCTGCATTAGGTGAAGATAAAACCATAATTCCTGCTCAGAGCACTTCAGATAAAATAGTGGTCAGATTATGCTGGAAATTAATTTCCACATGCGATCATCTGGTTCATATTGACAACCAACAGAAGACAATCCAGCAAAAACATTTGCCTAATTTTAAAGTCATATGCTTGTTTAACATCTTCTACCTAATAGAAGCTGTTTCAGACCTACCAATATGGAGGAGTACTCCGTGTTCCCAGTGGGAATTGGATTTTTATAGCAGATGATCATTGTCTGCAGGTATAAAACATGAGCATCACATTTACACTCTGCTCCAGTGCTATAGCTGTGTTGTGAAGAAACAAATAAAAAAAATCCTCAACTTGCCATTAATATCCATGTTGACCTTAAAGGTGTTGACATCAAAGTGTTAAATTCACAGTTTTTAATCCGTACAAGTGTTAAAACATGTTTTCACACTCAGTTTGTCTCCTCTTATTAAGGTGCAATTAATACAAACAACAGACCATTCCCCAGTCATTAAAAAGTGACGTTGGTATCAATTTTCCACCTTTGCAATAGGAGCTTTGTATTTTCAAAAGCAAAATGATATAAATATAAAGTGGTCTTGAAAATTATTTGAACTACATTTACAAAACTTGTTTGACTCAGAGAAGACTATTTAATTAGATGAACTCTTCTTTAATGTGCCAGTGTCCACATTTGTTTTAGTGTATCCATCGATATGTATTTTTTGCTGGCTAAGAAATGTGTTGTAAAATGATGGAAAGATTTGAGAAGACTTGATATATAATAAGATACTCACTTCTTATGCATTTTCTTTTTAGATTTATTAATTGATAGTTACAAAATTTTGGAAGCAGAAAGTTGAGCTAATTTGACTTAACTTAAGGAATACAATACAGCACTACACATGTATTCTGCTGCGCTCCTCCCCTTGTGCCTGTTCTCTGTCTCGCTTAGTGAGGTAACAAAGGTGGATATTTTTTTTAAAGAATATTACAGCTGTGTTAATTATCTGGCCACACAGTTGTCATGTGTTAAAAATCTGTGAGCATAAAGCAAAATCCCCACAACTTTTGAAGCATCGGATCAGAATAACCCCAACCCTTTATCAGCCAGGTGTGTAAATGTTTATTTGTACAGGATTAACAAATAAAAATTTGGCTTCAGATGCTATTTTTGTTTTCTTCCTCTAAGTAATACATACATGCAAAACAATCCTGGGAGTCATTGTTTTGCATTTGAGGCAATGTCTTAAAGGGTTAAATTGATCCTTTTCTTATGTCCTGTTTCAACTAGTTGTGTTTTTGGTAGCCACAGGAAGTGGATATCTATTTTAATTTGCTCTTTTTTTTGAAACAGTAAAAAATCCAAAATATCTTGTCATGTCTCCTTGTGAAAATAAATAAATAAATAAATAAATAAATAAATAAATAAATAAATAAATAAATAAATAAAAATCAAATCTGATGTTTGTTGCCATTTGCTCAAAACATTGTTCTGTCCTTTAGTCGCCACACAGGGAGAAAACCAGAGACAGAGACCACTGAGGTTCCTGTGATTTTTCCTTTCAGTTTAATACCAAGACACTTTATGGGGAAGTAAGCTTTTCACTTTGTTGCACCTATTTTCTAACTTGAAGGGATGTGGAAAATCCCTCAAGGAAAGTGCAAATCATCCACTCAGTTGCTCGAATAACTGAATTAACCAGATGTGTTTTTTTTGTACCGGGTTAGTTATGCCCTCCCTGCACAAAGAAGGTTCTGGGTTTAAATAACCACAACTGTTCTGTATTTGCATGCCTTCCCTGTGCATTTATTAATATTTTTGCTTCCAAATTGCAAAAGTGTAGTTGCTAGAGTAAATTGAAAATTTAAATTGTATCCAAGTATGAGTGTCCATACATGGCTGAGTGTAATTTGTCATTTTGAGTTGACCTGTGATAGATTTGTGACCATCAGATGCCAGATGCTTCCAACTTCTGACCTCAGAAGACAGGAACTGGACACCCTAAACAGGATTACCCAAGCAGAGTTACGGTGGATTTTCTAGAACAACAAATATGAAACAAAATCAGTTTGAAAAACTTTACATTCCCACATGGTACCTTTGACTGAAACAACCCCAAAATATGAACTGCAAGGTGAAAGTTATATTTAGAGAGTCTCATATCACAAGGTGTCAGCATTTGCGCTTGCCAAGAACAGTCTGAGATCCCTTTTTGGCAAAAAAAGAAGCTCAGAGACATGAGAGTCAACAAGCCCCTGAGAACACTATGTTTAATCCTGAAAAGTAGCTACATACTGTACTTCTGCATCTTGCTGCTGGAGAATTTCCACTCAGCACTTGAGTAACAAACAACAGGATAAATGAAGATGAGGTGCACTGCACTCAAATGGGGTTTGTGAAGTGCAGGTGACTTATCTCCATCTCCCTGCCCTCTCTTCCAAGGAATTGTTGCATAATAAAGACAGATGCCAACTGTATGCTTGTATCTTCCTGAAAATATCCATGCAGTCTTTCTGACTAAAAATCCTGCTTTCAGTGGTCAACACAGCTGGAAGTGGACACAGAAGAATTAGGCGAAAAAAGTGGCAAATGATAAAAAATGGGAAATAAAAAGTGGAATGGAAGGAAAAGGTTCTTCCTTTAGTGATCTGAAAAGTTTCCGTATTTATGTCTCAGGGTTTAACAGGTGTGAGCATTTTTATTGGACTCAATAGCAGCTATGCTGATCTTCAATTCTGTTTTTGGAAGATTTTCTGCATTTTTCAACATTTAGTACTGAAATACTATTTTTCTAAACTCAATTTCGGTTTTCATTGCTAGTTTTATGTATTTATTTTCTCTTTTTCTTCATAATTCTCTTTGGTTCCTTTAAGACTGAAAATGTATTGAACTATCTAACAGAGAACGTATTGCCCGCTCCATTTTGGGACTGACATGCCACTAATCAATGAGAATTGTTATTTTCCTGTGGATCGCAGTCATTTGTTCTGCTTGCATTTAAATACTACTCCAGGATGCTGGTGAGTAAGCCAAATCAGGGCAATAAAGATAAAAATACATATGCAGTACATGAGATAAGGACTCAACAGGACAGCGAAAAGCTTATCTCAGCTTCTTCAAAATGTGACTCTTTAATTATCAAATTTTATTTATTGACCCAGTGGGGATTTGTTGCCCTTTGATTGTTCTGTACAAGCCATATTTTGTGAGGACAACAGCAATACTTTCAAGGTAAAGGTGTATATCCCTGAGTTCAAAATAAGCCAAGTCAACAATCCCCTTGGAATGCATTAGAGACCCGTCAACGTTACCCCGCTTTAAAAGCATCAGCTCAGCTTTTTTCTCTACCCATCCCTAGTGGCAAACACATACTCATTAAATGCCTCCCAAAACAGGGAGGCAACCACAGAACAGGTCAGGTCAAAATTTTAGAAGCCTCAAGGTATTCACTAAAGACTAGATAGAGGTCCTAAACTCTTAAGCAGCAAGGGTGAAATGCTAATTTGGAGAGTAGGTTTAGATGAGACAATGAAATGCCCCCTGGTGGACAACAGATGAAATGCCCACAAAACAGGATAACTGCGATACGTAGTATTTTAATGGGGCGTTCCCTCCTGACGTCACTGTCCATATATGGTATGTGTGAGCGGCGTTTTCAACTTTCAGTTCACAAAGCAGAAGAGAAAAAGTGATATTTTCTGTTCTGAAAACCGCAGAACAACACATTTAGATAAACAGTAAGCTATGCCTTTTCGGTTTCTTTCACAGTGTGGAGACTTCATTAGAAACAAACATTGAAATTTGCTTGAACCAATGAGAAAACAAGTTTGACTAAGTAGAGTCAAAATTAGTTTTGACCAGGAGTCTGTCTGACTCATTTCAGTTTAATGAGGAACAAAATATCACACTTTCTTGCAATCAAATTGGTGATTTTACAGAAGTTCAAAAAGCAAAACGAAACAAGCAAAAATATAGTATATAATATAGTTTTCCTCAAATCCCTTCCAGATAAGAGATGCCCCTACTGAGGATTAAATTAACTTTAGATTTTAACATTTCAGGACTATTTGCTGCGGTTCCAGAGAACAGGGTAACAAAGCGATTTGGCTCATTGTTTTTGGTATGAAAAACAACAAACCCTCTCCAGTTTGTGAAAAAGGCTCAAAAAGAAATGCATAAAATCGCCAAAAGCCTCCACCTGTTCCAGCAAAGTAAAACAATTACACTGTGGGTGGTGACTGTTCAACATTCTGCTGAAAACTATTTTTAATCTTGCCAGTCTCACCCAAACTTATAACATTTTACAGCTTTTAATTTTATAGTATATTTTGAATTACATGAGACAACACGAAGAGGAAACTATGTCTTATTTCTCGTTCAGTGGCGGCTGGACAACTGAGAAAACTAGTGCAGGTTTCACTCACAATCTTTAAAAGATTAGTTTTGACTGATGATTTTCTGACTTATTTGTGTTAAATAAAAAGACAAATCAAAAAAAGCTATGCAGTCAATCAGTAAATCAAACTAATAATGGATAGGGGGTTTTACAGGACATAAAAGAAGAAACAAGCTTGCAAATAGCCATCGTTTTTAAAAAAATACTCATCTTAACATTGCAGAGGAGACAAAATCTGGAAGTAAATACAGCCACTGCAGCTGCAAGTGATTTTTCTCCTTATGCATATTTAACCTCATTGTGGTTCTTTACAAACAGCTACTTATTTTTATCGTCTTTCTTCATGTGGCAACTATTCTGCAGAGCCCTGGCTATAATGGAAAAACTGTCTTCATTAAACATGACACTCTGGAATAAACTAGACTGTCATCTACAGAATGGAGTGAAGTTTTATGATGAGAGGAGGAGAGGGAAACAGAACGCAGCATATGAACTGTGATTATCACCCACAATCTGTGTTTATCTGTGCTGTGCATCTTTTAACACAAGCAGAAATTGCATAATTTCAAGAGTGCATAGACTTTTGTTTGTATAAAAAATTGCATGTCCAACATTAATGAGCTAAGAAATATCCATTTTGTTCAATCTCATCTCTGGTAATTCACTCTCAGGACTGTGTAATGTGCAAACTATTTGCAGATGTCATCATAAGAAAGACATAAATACAATGAATGAGTTCGGTTATGCAATCGAGAGAACACTGCATGCTGCTGACTGCAACTATTATCATTTATTATTTACATAAATATTTTAAACAGTTATGCATGTTAATTAATTTCCAGGCCTGATGTAAAGCCACGGATGTGTATCGACAGCATTCACGGGCTATTTCACCCCAAGTGCATGACTATTGATGTTGTAGTCAGAAAACTGAATGGAAACCAAGAAACAAACACCGTCTGTCACAATGAGCAAGAAGACAAATTCACAACTTCATCTACGCCGATGCTGTAGCCTACATTTAAATGGAAGTCTGGGAACAATACGGAGAAGTGTAATTTCAAACCTCACCTAATGTGTTTGGCGATACCTAGATGTTTACAGGCAAATGTCTGCAGTGCATGCGCTGATGAAGCAGAAAACAGTGAAACAGTGGAAGAATGGACCAACAGATTTAAATGTGAAGGGAAAATCCCTCCCCAGCAGAGTGTAAAACCCCTGAGGAGGCGGAGAAGGACGGAGAGGCACATGAGCGGTTAGAGGGTCATTAAAGCAGTTTGCACGAGTGACCATGAAGTCATTGTTGATATACAAGGCTGAGCACACAATGAGTCTGAAAGACACCAGAGGGGAGCTCCACTGTACAAATGTCTTTATACAGTGGGAGGTCTTCAGTATTTAAAGCTAGCTGGAGCTAACTTTTCGTTTAGTGCATCAATGCTAACTTTGAAAATTGTTTTGTGGAGCCTTGACTGCAACTTCTTTAAAGAAGTCTGTTTGGATGTGTAGTAAGAACCAGGAGTGGTGGGATTATGATGTGACGAGTCTCAGTTTCACAAATTTCTTTCATAATGTCATAACTATGATTTTCATACTTTCTTTACGTCTCGATTTACAGAATCTGGCTTCTACTGCTGCAGAATCATGATGGATGTCTCATGTCATTGATGTACATTTTGGTTGAAATGCAACATGAACAGCAGCCACTTTGAAAACTATTGGATTATCACCAGAACCACATGTGAAAGTGGCACAAATTGGATGTTTTAGGGAGATGACAAGATCCAAATTGGGCCGTTCAGACTGCCATGAAAAAGTCAAATTTGTTTCACATATGGGCGAAAAGAAAAATAAAAAATAAAAAATCAGATCTAGATTTTTTGGTAACCAAATTCAATGAAAACTCATTTTAATTTGTAAATATTTAACAAAGCATCTAAAAGGTATTTAGTAAGATAATGAGATTTTATTAGAATCCAGTCTTAATCCATGCACACAGGCTGTAGCCAGTGTTTAAGTTTGCGGGTCTATTTCAATGTGGTCTGCTAATATTTTACATCAGCCTGCTAATCCCGCCTATTTAACTCCACTTCCCGCTGCAGCAGAAAGCTAATAACCAGATTTTCACTGCCTAACATGGTCTATCCCTCCTGCTCTGTGGAGTTGATCTGTTTAATGTGTTGAAAGTAACAGGAAATGGAAGCTGCTTCCAGAAACAACTCTGAGCAACAAAAAGAAGCCAGGAAGTAAAACTTAAAGACCTGATTACTCCCAGCAGATGAGTGGTTTCATTATTATAATATCGGTGTCGCCATCAAGTGTTTGGGATACCGGCTTTATTACATCCTGGGGGACGGAGTATACTCCAATCACAGTGCTTTTAATTAACGGCTTGGCAATTAATGCCACATGGAGAATTAGGTTGTATAATCGCCTTACCCCACGGCGATTTATAAAACAAATATCAGGCAAAGCAGTGACGTGAAACAAACAACTGATTGGCCCTCGTGGCTTTGCTGCATTATTGCTCAGCGCAGACTTTGACTGGGGAATGAAACGGCTCCCGGCATCTTCCAAGTCAAAACTGGTCCACTTAAAGTTCTGTTTCTAAATAAATCAAAATTATTCAAAGCTACGGGCAGAGCAGATGGTGGAAGTTTTAAGAAATAAGGAAAGGTTTATCTCAAATTGCATGCTCACATTGCAGTTTATTTACTTACCCTCTTCTTTAGGGTGTATTTTCTTTGTATTTAAATAAGAAACAGCTAAAGAAAAGTCCTTCTAACATCACCGACTCACTTTACCTTTTCCTGCTGGCTTCCAATTTGCTTTGTGCGGTGGAGTGGAAATTAAGAACGATAGACCCTGTAAGTGTCGGGCTTCCGAACGCTTTTTCTAAACTGCTCTCTCCACAAACTGTGCCACTTATTTAAAGACGATGGGTACGGTGGATTAACAAGAATCCCCAACACTGCCGTCTGGAGAAATGACTTTAAGGGCTTTTTGGCAGAGTCCAGCCGTTCATTTTCCAGCACAAAACCCAGCTGAGCCTTTTGGCTGGAGGAGGAGAAATCACGTTCAGTAATTACACACAACAGCCTGATGCTGTTTAAATGCACTTGTAGTTACTGTAACAATGCTTTAGGTTTTGTGTATTTGCCCCCAGTATTTTTATACATTGATGTTTCACGTATAAACAGAAAAAAATCTGCTTTTTGATCGTTTTAGGATGTTTTTAGTGTACTTTTTTGTTTCTTTGATCTTTATAGGTTTGAAATTAGGTTTTTCACACTGGGTGTTAATAAGTAAAATGATCCAATGGCCTGGCTTGTCTGTGCTGGATTATTTCTGGGTGGAAGCTTCGCACCTTCAGAGAAGAAAAAAATTTTTTTTACATCTTTGCAAATTAGCTCAAGCTCGCAATATCTGTCGGCATTGATTTTCAAGTTTTCCTATGGATTCTAGGTTGGATTTAAGTCTGTACTTTGATTGGACCATTTTAACACATGGTTTTAACATCTGCCCCAGATTCAAGCCTTTCACAGTCTAACAGGTTTGCCTTGAATTAACTTTCATCCATCTTTCTTTTCCTGTTACTGATGAAGTAAAATATGCAGCACACAGCATGATGCTGCCACCATTATGCTTACTGTGTATTTTACTGATGATTTTGATGCTGGGATTTGACAATACGTAATGTTTATCATTTGATGACAAAGTTTTTTTGGATGGAAAGCACTCTGAACTGCCTTATTGTTGAAATATGTTATACAAATAAACTTGACATGACAGGACTGCTTGCCTAGTCTTTTGCACATAGATCAAAATCTCTGTTTTGGTTTCATTATGGCTGCTGGCAGAGCCAGACAAAGACATAAGCAAACTAAGCACCTCCTTATTTTCCCGAAGCCTTCAGCTCCCTCCAAAAATGCTTGTACGTTAACACAGGTCATAGATCTAGAATTTTAACTTTTGTTTATTGAGAATACTATTAAAATAGATTTAACAGTTTTAGCATAGACAAATTAAAAGATTTGAAGTTGCTATGGGACAGTGAATAATCTTCAAAGTTTCTGTTGGTCACCTAAAATGTCAGTAAATGTTGTAAGTTTGTTTTAAGTTGTTTTTAATGTTTTTACAAGGTACTGTACCATAGCCAAGCTTCGGGTCTTTGTGCATGTTGGCTAATGCACAGACTTTGTCTGGCACCATTTGGCACAACTGCACAGCATCAGTCCCCTGAAGCATCTACATCTCCACTTCTCTACAGTTTAATTTGACAGTACTAAAGGTTCAAACAACATTACGACCGCCTCCTCCTCTCTTCTTGCCTTTCGTGTTGATAAGCAGAGTTAGAGTTGCCCTCCCCTGATGGTACACATCCTTTCACTTACAGACATTCAAGGTGCAGCCATGCAGAGCAACCAGCCTCTTTCAGGTAGACGGGGGATATTTTATATTTTATACCAGTCCAAATAAAGTGCAGTCCTTGCTATATGCTCACAAGAAGCAGCCACAGAAACCCTTTCGGAACAAATCTGAAGATATTTACATAACAGAAAGCTTCCCCCCCTGTATTTTATTATTTTCTTCTAGCTTAAAGACATTTTTAGTGTCGGAAGATGTAAAGAACGGAGAGTGAAAATAAAAAAAGCATACAGAATTCATTTAGATTAATAGTAGGGACTCAAAAGCCTGCACCTCTTCATTGTCAGGATGATTCTTCATATTTTCTGAATATGTATGAAAGCAGGACTATTAAATCCTCACAATGCATGTTCTCAGCACTACTGGCCTGCTTTCCAGCCTATATGGACCTACAGCTTCTTACCTGCCAATTTGATAAATAAAGAGGCATTTAGGAGCTAAAACGTTTCTGTCCCTCTTGATTTGCATTGTTCAGCTCCTCATTGGAGGATTGGTTCATTCTGGCAGAATATAATTAAACTCACAACAGGGAATGTTGTATGGCAGAATAAAATACAATGTAATTCAGAAATTTTTACCTGAGATGCTTCACGGTAATTTTGAATATGTTTTTGTGTGCTTTTGTATTAGTTTATCGGAGAGGCTTACTGTCAGATTTGGTCGTTTCATAGGCGATACGATCCACGTGTCAATTTTTAACCCCTTGTGGAAAATTTCTCTGCTTTGATAAGTAATTTTTCAGCGATCATCTGTTCAAAAAGCCAGTGTTAAGTGAGTCCAGGTTAATATTTCAGAACCATGAACCAACCGCCAAGCGGACTCAGGAAATATTTAGAGAATAAGTATCTTTATCTGATAAAAGTGAAATAACTTGAGGCTTTTTGGCTACAGAAAATATATAACGCCCCCCTTTAAAACAAAGATACGTTAAAGTTCACATGTAGTTTATCAGCCCAAGCCTCCGAGTAACGACCTTCCTAACAGAACGTGTCTTTAATGTCCAATAGCTTGTACTCCCCGAGGTAGATTCAACTACTGAGCTCCTCCTGTGGAAAATACAACTACATAATTTTATGAATTATGTAGTTGCTTGGCTACGGATAGAGGAAATCAGACACTGTTTTTCTGCAGAGTCTTAAGGGTTTTTGGTTGAATCTTTTTAAAGAAGGTCAGTTGTTTGGATTTCTTCCACCAAAAATAATATTTGTTTCAATGCATCAGTGCCCGGCATTGACATTTTATGTCAGGTAAGTAATACAATCAAGTATATTTGATATCTCCACTGTACACTTTCATTGTTATTTGAACGTTTAGCATTCTGGCTGCATGGACCTTAAATTTTGCAATCTGCATTGTGAGTCTATGCATTCTTGTAGAGGTTTTCAGAGACCTCTTTTGTTTATAGTACAGTGGCCAGTCCAGTTTACAGATGCTTTGTTTTTATATTTCTCTTGTGTATAAAGTACGTGTATGCCAAGCATAAAATCTGTGGTGGCAGGTTGAGTTAGCAGATGTGGCTTCCACAGTAATGGATTTAGGGCAACGGCCCTGGACACCCAGGGATAACAACACCAAGGTGTTTCAGACACATGTCCTATAGGGGATTCTTATCAGGTCCTCCACATTGCCTGCACTGGATGGTAGATGGATTTAGACTTAGTGTGTTTGTTGTGTGCTTGAGTCAGTTCTGAGACTCTCTGTTTTACTTAACACCTCACAAAACGGTGGTGTGTTTAGATCCACTGGTATTTCCAAATTAAGATTGGTGAAAGAGCACCGACCTCACAGCTGTTTTAATGTTGCTTTTTGCAGTTTGGGTGAAGAAACCTGTGGAGGTTCAGACCTCTAAAAAATAGAATAAGAACATGATTTTCTTCAATATTTCACTTACGCTACTTGTACATTTAGGAAATAGAAGTGGGGCTTGTTCTTCCTCCCTTTGACCCAGAACAGTTAGTGTTAAAGATTACCAAACTCTAAGTTTGCTTCCCCATTCTACACATTTTCTTTTGAATAAAGGAGGCATGTTGCTCTGGAGGGGATTGAGGAAAGCTTAACCAACCTTCTTACAAATTTGCCCACTGCATTAATGAGGAGAGTCTAACAAAGATGTAATAAGGCCAGGCTGCAGCAATAGTAATTTGTTTGTCATTAATTATTCAGCGTCGCCACTAGCTGTGAGTTGCATTAAGGCACTTCTGGAGCTCTAAATGATGGACCCTGTTAATGTTTTGGTATATATTTAAAGTGGACAACAAGATATGTGTTAGAATAGCTCATTATTTGCAGACTTCAGCCATAACATGGAAAAAATCCCATGTAATACTGGCAAGAACAGGGTGTACTTTTCCCAGCCAATTTAAATGACATCTCTAAAAGTAAAAAAAAAAAAAAAGAAAAAAACTTAGCGGGTGCAGATTCTTAAACAGAAAATGATCCTCCAGTTAAAGGGTTTTCAGTGCATCCTATTCTGCTGTAAGCGAGACTCCAGCTGTGTTTATGAGCTTTAACAAAGTGAGAGTTTTTCTACAGAGTGGGTCATTTCAGCACTTCCTGTTTTGGGAAAATAACAGCTTTAACAACATAATCCCTCTGTCAAGGCTATCAACCTGTTATCTACTTCAGGGGCTTGCAAAAGTTTCACACCTGTGAATCTTTACATTTTGTCACATTACACATTTTAAACTTTAATGCATTTTATTCATATATAAGACAGATCAAAAGAAGGTGGTGAATAATTGTGATGAAGAATAATTCTTCTGTACAAACAAGCTCAGGCTCAATCAGTTTGGATAGAGAGCATTTACAAGTATTGCCACAATACTTTGACTTGACCATTTTAACACAAGAATATACCTAGATGTAGGCCATTCCATTACAACTCTGGTTATACATTTAGTGGGTTTTTTTCCTACTTGAATTGTGCCACTGATGGTGACAGCATATTGCAGTAGCTCTGTTGTGTTTGTTGTTTTTCCAGACACAGATTTAAGGAGGAGCGGCAAAAGCAAATGAGGCGGATTAGCAGTGCTTGCCAGAAACGGATGGTGTTACCCAGACAAACTACTGTGAAATATTGTCTGTCCTGCCTGGTGCTATGATAGTCATGAGACTCTCAAACAACAGCAATCTTTAGGTAGAGGACTCTTAAAACTCCTTGAAGGTGCAGTATGTAACTTTTATGAAAAAAAAGTTGAATATTTTTTAAAACTGTCACTATGTTGTGACAGTATGTTGAGACAGAAGCTGTGAGATAAAAAAAAAAAAAAAAAAAAACAGAGTTCCTCTGCCTTCACGTTCAGAAATACACTATTCTGTCAGAAACAACCAGAGCCAGGAAGAGGGTCTTGGTGCTGTCTATCATGCTTGTGTATACTCTACTCACATCTTCGCACTTTCTCTCTGCTATGCCAGAGAGAAATGATGGACCCTGATGGAGTGATGGAGAGCACTTTCTCTCTGCTATGCCAGAGAGAAAGTGCTATGCTATGTCATGCCACCATGACATAGCATGCCATGAATGATCAAGCTAGTTAAGCATGGCCACTGATGACTGCAAATTAGAAGATTTCCTGCAAGTTTTTCTTCCTCCATTCTGGCTTCAATCAACCTAAAGCTTCTAAGGTCGACTGCAGCATCTATTAGGATCAAGCCTTGGTGGACTTACCCTTGTGTCATACCTGAAAGTTTAAAGATTATTAATACATCTGGAAGGCACTGTACTTCCTAAACATTACGATAATCTTCTGTGCTCTTTTTGAGTTAACTGAGGCCTCCAGTCAAACCGTTTGAGAAGGACAGGGAGTGAATTTACTGTTATATATCTTTCACAATGACATTTGGCTACAGGCAAGGGGAAGTCACATCAGAGAGTTGCAGGGTTTCATGCAACAAGCTTGCTGACTCTATGCACAGTAAGATCTATTGACAAGGACACCAGCACCCATGATTTAAACAAACAGACATCATACCACAGGGCCTAATTTAGCGGCAGGCGTTTAAATGTTCTCTTCACAGAACTGTGCAGCTGCAGCCTTGTTGCACCTTGGTAGCAGGCGGGAGGTTTTGGCTTCAATTCAGACGACAGCAGTTCCAGAAAACGGCTTCATACTCACACTGTGAGATAAGGCGAAGTTACCACTTCAGCTGCCATGAATGTGCCAAACACAACCCAGTCCTCCCTGCTGCTCCTCTTTATACAATGCCCTCTGGTTCAGACTCTGTTAAAATGTTCTTTACACAAGCAATTCCCCCTTCTTTGCAGCACTAACGTCCTGAGATGGGTTTTGAATTTTTTTGGGAAGCGGAGTGAGAAATTAAGTTACACTAGCATGCAAATGTTGGCACACCACCAGATAGGAGTTTGCAAAGAACTCAGTGAGAAAAATAAGAGGAAATTCCCAAAAGGTTAAAAGTTTAGAGATGGAACTGTATTTATACTAACACAGTAGCATTTATTTTATATTTCACAGCCTCTAGAGTACAGAAACAGGAACCAAAGAAGTGATGCTTTAGATGTTTCTGACCTGCCAAAAGAAAGACAGAAACTGGAAAACTTGTTCAAAACTTGCATAAAATATGAATTTGGCAGGCTGATCTGTATGCTGTTAGCTGAGTAAAAGCACCCTCATAAAATCTTCCAGGACCAGGAAATGTCACCTCAAGCTAAAAAAGGTAACGCTGCTGCAGAATGAGGAGTTTCAACAATACATGGATCCAAGTATTTATTCATTGAAGTCAAATTTATGGTGGAACACCATGAATTTATAATGAGATACGAGACCTGGATCAGTTCTTTTTAGCAATTGTTTCTGTATAAGTAATTAGGTTGAAAGTCAAGTAAACACAAAATTTAAGTATGATTGGTTGCAATCTCTAATGATCCATGGAGACGATAAACAAAAATATTATAGTTTATTAGAAAATACAAGTCCAAGCTTTTTTATACCCCTGCCATAGATTTAAAAGTATTAACAAAGCCAACTGCCTGTCATAATTCCTATCAGAAACAACCTCCTGGGTTCAAAGAAAATACATCTGCATATTTATAATATATGGCAGTGGTCGGCACACTTCTGCTGAGAAGTGGAGCCAAGTTTTGTTCAGCCTTTTAGCAGTTTTGCAAACTTTGGAAATGATTAGTACACATAGTTTCCCCTAATTTAAAGTTTTCCAGATACATTTTCAAGCTCTAATTTACGTTGATGATTTGTAAACCTTCAGATGAAGTTTGACTTCTGTGTTGAAGTTCTGATTATTGACTGTTATTTTGAAGAGGAAGAAGACACAGCAGTTCCGTTTCCTCTCATGTTCTTTCAAACAACATACGAACAAAACAAAACATGATCAGGAGATCATGTTTTGATCTACTGATCTACTGATCTAAGGGCATCACGTGTTCTGTGATGCCCTTAGATATTGTATTTATATTTTATTGTATTTAAAATATAAATACAATATCTAAGGGCATCACAGAACATGTAAATTATGTACAAATTAAATTGGCACGAGAGGGTTGTAGTCTTTTAATGACATTTATCATTTGAATTGAAATTAGCGCTTTAGCATTAGCTTCTGCCAAATACCCTGTCGATGTAGTGCCTTAGCTTTGTGGAATTAAAGTTTAGAATTAGTGCTTTGAGATTAGCGTAATTAACTTTTTAGTTAGAATGTTAGTTAAAACTTCCTTAATTTCATCAGACCAAAGGAAAACAAACATTTTCATGCACCAAGCTACATGACAAGATAAAAAGCAACATACGACCAGCTTTGAAATTCACTCTGGTTGAAGTTTACAACAAACCAAGCTATTGCATCTTGATGGATCTAAACATCAGTTTTTTCTTTTTAAAATTCCTTCACAAAGACTAGATTACGGCTAGTAATTTGACAAGCACACAAACGAGGCTAAATGCTGAACAATTTGCAATGCAAAGTGCAAACAAAACTATCCCTGCTAATACGATGTTGTTGTGCATGAAGAGGGAAGCTAATAAAGTCATTTAATGTGGCGAGCACTGCATCCTGAAAGCATAATGCAAATATTTACCTTTCCTCTACAGCAAAGCACCGTTAACCAAATTTGCACCACATTTACATACGAAAAACTTTGGGAGATAACGTTTAAACTGGAGAAAGAAGAGGAGAAAATAAGGTCGCCTAATTCAAACCCCTGAGAGATTTTTATTTTTTCTTGTTTCTTAAGGGAGGGAAGCTTGAGCATTAAACACATTTTGCTTGCTGTGCTTACACCTGTTTATTCCTTATCTTTACAGGAAAAAAAAAAGTAAAAATCAGGATTTCATTCAACATCTACAGGGATTTTACAACACTACTGATTTCTACTTACTATGGCTTCAGGCAACAACAAATATCTCCCGGTTTTGCCAGAGGCTGCATTTATGAAATTGCCTGCTGGCCACTAGCTCTTTTTGCAAATGTGCTCTGTGGATGTTCAGCAGTTTCATTACCATTTGCATATTTGTCAGCCTTTTAACTAAGTAAAGCTCAAACAAATGCACATTTAATGGCTAAAACCCTTAATGAGGAGTTGAAAAATTCATGACAAAGATGACCATTAAGGTTGAGGCCTTGCCGAGGTTATCCCTCCAGTGTGCCTCTCCAATCGCTTATTAATATACCCTTTGCATGTTTTTGACACCGGCTGTCAAAGGTACCATTTGTTCTCCTAATGAAAGGGGGATTTTACATTCTGCCAGTTCTGCAGAAAAGACAGAAGAGCGCAGGGACATTGGAGCATTTCTTGATATTAATCTATCTCTGAGTGAAAAGGGACACGGAGACCATGACTAAAAAGCTGCAGGCAAACAAGTTGATTAATTCATCCTAACTGATATAATCACCAAAGAGTCTCACAGCTTTTGGAGATATACAGCACCATCTGTGATTTTATCCCGGTTGATTGTTTTGGATTTTATTTTGTTCTAAATTAACATTACATTTGAATGTAATACTTTAACATTTAATTCCAGTAATTAAATAAAGTCATTGTGAAAGGCAGCTCTTTATTCAACTAAACAAGGTAAATAGCAAAATGGGCCTCAAAAAGGCTTCTTTATAGGTTTTCCTCTTTTGGATACGTTTTGATTTGAATTTGTAAGGTTGAAGTTTACAAAATTATATTGGTTGGAAAAATGACAAATGGTTGCCATTTTTTTTAAGAAAAGCAAGGCTTGCATTTTTTCCCCCCGATTACTTTGATACCCGCAAATAAAACCTGCTGACATTGGCTGCCTTTCGGAGTCAACTTATAAGCCAAATACGAGTGTCGCAGTAATAGCCTTTTCAGAGGAGGTCTCAAGTATTTGTGGATTCAGCTATTCACAGAGGAATGTGGTGCTCGTTGTTAAATCCGACCACTCCTGAGTTATTTTGCACCAAAAACAGCAAAACTTTACCTCAAAGCGGGAAACACTTGCAGCCATTATTGTGTAATCCCCCCAACCCCCTGTCCATATGTTGCCTTGACTTTTCTCCTTACAATTATGCATTACTCTGTTTTAATCTACCACACGAAACACCAAACATTTGTGGCTGTAATGTGACAAAGTATGGAGAAGTACAATGGTTAGGAACACTTTTGAAAAACACTGTATGCTGTGAATAAAAATAGGATTAGGAATGAGAACCTTGGAGGAGGATTTCTTTACCCAGCATGTGACAGGTATTCTGCCAGCATTAAGCACCCTTTATCTGCTGCTCTCATTCGTCCTCTCGCTCCTGTTCTTCCCCTTATTTTCACCCAGAGTCGACCTCTATGCAGGAAGCACAGAAACTCGATGTGACAATCTTGGCGCCGTTGCAGGCTCAGAAGTCATTTAGAGCAAAACTCGTATTTAGCACAAAGTCACCGGGAGATGAAACCCGGCCCATGTTTGTTCTATCCCAAACTAAAGAGCCTCTTCAAAGTCTTTTTGTATTTGCTTCAACCTGCTTTCCCAAACATTACCCTCAGAGGGATTCAAGCTGTCAGGCCTACAGTAGCGCAGCCTTAACGGGGCAACGTCTTCTCGCAGAAATTAAACTGGAAAGCAAACAACCAGAGCTCTCCTTCCCTGTTTAATTCAAAAGCAACTCACACCTCATGTTTTTTTTATTTCTCTCCCGCATCTTTCATAGAGAGGTGAATGGGTTGTTCCGCACGGTGTCGGCAAAACCATAAACATGCGCAAACACGTGCATATACTTATAAATACTTAAACATGTTTGCACGCCTCCAGGGGTGAGTGGCAGGGCGATCCGGCCGAGGCGACACTCAGCTGAGCTTCTTATTTTTGCACGGACGCACATCCACGGAGTTCCCGTCTCCCTCCAAGAACATTAAGAGCTTTCGCCACACCGAGGCCTTTTCCCTCCGCCACGCTCATAATCTCCCCCTCATCTCGCTCTCGCTGCATTTGTCAGCTTTGTTTTGCTGGTGAGCTGCGGCGACGGGTCCGAGCCGGGCTCATCTGTTCACCAGATTATCGGAGCGAGGAGAAATCTCGCATCTCACCTTTATTTGTCTCCCACTCCTACTCCGGCTTTCTCATCTCTTATCTCGGGGTCCAATTGACGCCGTTAATAACTGCGTGGCTTTGCTGGAGGATTTTTTTTTTAACTCTACTTTTGGTTGAATAAAATCATCAAGGGCAGAATATGCCAGAGGCTTTAAAATACAGTATCAGTGCTCCAGTTTTTACTGCATGAAATGTTGACATGAGCCTTTCAGGCTCATTTTACATACTTTCTCATGATAGTTTTTATTTTTGCATTTAAACTGCAAAGATTTAAATGCAAATCTTTGCATTTAAATCTTTGCATTTAAACTGCAAAGATTTAAATGCAAATCTTTGCATTTAAATCTGACCCGTCAGAGAGGACCTTGATTTATGAGCAGATCAATCTCTAGAGGTTATGGTTATCCCTCAAACCTTAAGACTTAAAGTGGCAATCACATTCTGTTGAGACAAAAACAAAAATCTTGGTAATATGGAAGAACTTAGGATGTTAGCGCTTCTAATTTTCACTGCAGAGTGTGTATTCTATTCTGAGCTACAGTCTGTTGTTCTCACACTGAAACCATGACCCATGCCTCTTTCTTCTAAGGCCTCTGAGAGATAATAAGCTTTGAAGTGTAAAAAAGGATTACTCTGCTTGCTGCCGCTGTTAAGATTCATATATAGTCCTGCTTTTCTTGCAAACACATTCATTATGTTCCAGAAACTAAAACAAGTATCCTAAAGACACAATAAGCCCATTTCATTCGGAAATAAATAAATTTAAACACAAATAAATAACTTTGAGGGGGGGATTTTACTCATCCACTGAATATGATGCACAGGCAAAGCTTCCCACCGTATACATACACTTACTGGCCACTTTATTAAGTACTCGTGACTGCTTTAGATCTACCTTATGATGTAGATTCAACAAGGTGTGGAAAACGTACCTCAGAGATCTTGACTTGTATGGTGGCGTGATGCAATTGCTGCAGATTGATCCCTGCATGGTCGGACGGCCGTGCTGAAATCGGCTCGCGTGATGAAAATCACCTCATTTTGTTGTCCACCTCTTCTTGTCACAAACGTTTTGCCCCCTCTGCATGTAAAACGACACTGGGAAAAAAAAAAATAAAAAGAGAGAATAGGGTATCCAAATTAAAGATATTGCTTAATTAATCACAAATAATCCAATTAAGTTATTAAGTTAAAGAAACATAAATAATTACTTGCGGTGGGGCAGCAGGGCAGGTTGAACATCGGTGACCTCTGGAAGCGTTTTCTTTTTTAATTTCGAAAATAATTGTGACACACCATATTTCACTTGCCTTTGTAAATATGGGGGCGGGAGGGCACTGATGATTTCTGGAAACATTTATTAGTATCTTTAAAATAATAGTCACAAGCAAAAAAACGGTGCTGCACAAACTAGCCCAAACATAGCACCCACTTCTGACTCCAACTTTGTTGAATTTGTAGGCGGTTGGAGGACGCGGGGTAACTTCACTCAGCTGGACAACACTCCTGTTTTGGTACAGTGACCACAAAGCCCATACAAGCAACCCAAACTCACTGCACTGTACCCAATATTCTTCAGAAATGTAGGATCTGAAAGTTGACAAATGTAACGTTCCTATCAGGCATACATGCAGATGAAAAAGTAGCCCATATTAGACAGGAGAGCTCATTTCAGACAGAGGAATGATGTAGCTCAAGTTCTAATGGCGTTTCAAATGGGAATAATCATGTAAGACTGATGGCAGATCGCGGTTAATGCTGTGCTGCCACATCAGCTTCAGCTCACCATGAGACGGGATACGAGACCGCTGAGAATGAAGGTGACTGAGAAGTACAGCTCACCAGAAAGTCAAGCACTAAGTCTTTGTTTCTAATTTAAAAGGGATTTTTTTTTATTTCTTTCATGATTCATCTTCCCTCTTCAGCACCAGCTTTTCTGGCACCTTATATTTGGAGGGTTATTTAGTATCTACAGTCAGAAATGATGAACACCAGCTAAAGCGCTGATATTATTTCTCCTTCACCTAAAACTCTAGTAAAACTCTCCTCTAACTTTGCTGTGGCAAACTTTACAGTACTATAAAAACACTACAATTCTTCTTGATAGTAGATAACCCGGCAGCATCTGTTTTCTAGTGCTTTGTCCCATTTCGCAATTTATTTAATGTCTCTCTGTTGACATTTTTCCAGTCCTTTATAAGTCTATAATGCTGTTTGTGTATATTTGGATTTTGGAATATTGAAAAATAATAAAGAAGCTGGTCCTAGACCAGGTACTATCAGCCCCAAGGCATCGATTACCAATAACCTTTAGTTTCCAAACCAGATTTCTAATCCAAGTTTGAATGTTATATGAAAGATATCTGCAGAGGGAGCGTGCAATAGTTTTTAATCCCATATGTGTTGGCACAAACATTTGTTCCTTCCTATCCTAAATGGGGGATCCATTTACAATCCAAAAAGCAAATCGCAAACACTCATGTTTAACAGCGTTACAAGAGATTAGGCTGACTACCTGTGGAACTGAAGCTAATTGGCATCTGTAGCGTTGTTATTTTACTGGGGGTGAAAGCAGGGAGAGCTGTATGAATCCAGCAACATTCCCTAATATTACACTTATCATTTATTTATTTTTTGTTTAAATTAGCTTTGCTTCTCTCCAGTAGGCTCTGTTACCACTGAGGCATTGTTTTTAAACATGCAAAACTATCTCCAGCACCTCTCGTTTCTTTTAGTTCATTTCTGTTGGTTGTTCTGTCGATTGTTACACCTGCTCTCTTCTCTGTTCTGGTTGTTTTCAGTAATCGCTCTCTTACCTGTTGCACATAGATGAAGGGTTTCCGACTCCAGTTCTTAAGAGCTACTCCTGTGACTTTTAGGTGCATCCTTGCTCAAACACATCTGGATTAAATGAAAAGCTCATTGCTGAACTTCATGACAAGCTGAGGAAGTAATTCAGCCATTTGGTTCAGGCGTGTTCAGGTATGTTATATTGCAGTCAGTTTGGAAACAAATGAGAAAAAAAAAAGGAAAGAAATCCTCAGCACGGAAGAAGGCTAATAGTTAATCTCTGTGAAAACAACTCAAAGAGGAAATTAAAGAACACAATGACATATTTGCACATATTAAGAAGAGATGGTTGGAAATACTAAAATACCAAAACTCCTTCAGTGTCTCACATGTTCAACACCTCATCCCTCTTCACTATGACCAACAGAATTTGAGAAATAAAAACATCTACAAGGTTATTTTTCCTGTGTGGTCCTGGATAAAAAAAACATTTGCAGTTGAACCATATTTAAAACCAAGCAGCAAATATGTTGGAGAAAATCACTGTAAATTAACACATTATCTAGTTATTAAGTTCAAATAAAAAACGAAAATTGCAGGTATATTACTCCAACTCTGAGAAAAGTTGCTGCCCCTTATTAAAATTGCAATAACTGGCGAGGTCCGGTGGTAGCCAATTGAGTTCCCTAATCACAAATGCTTTGCAGTGTCCCAAAGCAAATTTGACTAAAAAAAAAATCAAAAATCTGAAATTGTCAGGAAAAAAAATGCTTGGAAATTTCAAAGTTTTTAAAGATAATTTCTGAGATCAGAATATAAGAAATTTTTCTAGCAAATTGTCAAATTTTTTAAATGTAGAAATGCCCTTGTTTTATCTAGAACATTTCTAAAATTAATCTAAAACTTTGAGTATTTTTGGGAGATTTATTTATTTATTTAATCTACAGTGTCCCTAACATGCTATTGTATCATTCTTTTATGATGAAAACGTTAAAGCAAAAAAAAAAAAAAAAAAAAAACAGGAAACAGGGAGGAAAAAAGTTAATATTAGACAATTTTGTATCAAGGATTTTTTTTCTATTATGTTATTCTCATTTTTGTTTGTTTATGCAACAGTAATTGTTAATACTAACCTCAAAATTATGAAGTAGTGATGCCTTTAAGTGGTGTTTGAAATGCAAAAAACATGTCAGCCTCCATCTTCTTCTGATTCCTCAGTAGGGAGCTTGATAGAGTGAATAAATGAATATTTTCAAAAAATGTTAAACATAAAAAGACTTTATATTTTAAGCTATCTTAGTACACTTGCATTTTTAACATCACCTTGTATTTAGGATTGTAAAAGAATGAACTTTTTGTTTTTCAGCAATCAAATAGGTCTGATAGATGCAGCAGACAGATATGCTGGTTAGATTTCTGCTCAATATGTCCAATCGACATAAACAAAAGATAAGCTGCAGAGTAGCGTGCAAATTTTATCTGCTCGTTCCCTCCGTTTCCTGCGATCTGAGCAGACCGAGACTGACAGAAACTGTCAGAAGATAACTAATATGTCATCAGCCCCAAACTGCCAGCTGAGGAAACAAGACGATGGGGACGGGAGACGTTTGGGTGTTGGAACGCTGTTTGACAGCCTCCCAGTGAGACTTGGCTTCACTGCGGCACGGTCACCTCTTTCTCCTCTCTTTTTACTGATGGTTATCTGCTTGTCAGGAGGAGGACACAGCAGAGAGCGCGGGGAGGGCAGATATACCTGTCTCTGATGTTCTGGGACTCCTCACTTGATTAATGAAACAATTTGACTCTGTGATTAACACCTGAGCATCAAGTTACTAAAAAAAGCCCAAAGAGACCAGAAACGGCGAGCTATTGATTCTCTCCATTCCCTGAGCTCGACACCCGTCTTCTTCTCTTCTGCCCCGTGGCCATGAGAAACTAAACTCACTACAGTCTTGCCAATTAACCGACTCATTAACATACTCACTGGAGCAACTGCTGCATGCGAGTTCAGGCTTACAACTGTGTGAGTGTTCATCTCTAATGCAAAAGAGGAAACTGCTCCCTAAACAGTGAACATTTGAGTTGTTAAATGACAGGAGGGGGTGATAAATGAATTATGAACTCAAGATAATGAGGGGTTTAAATGTCCCGCCATTAAATATCACATTTAATAATTCCAAACTCAGCAGATAAAGTTTAATACTGTATTATTATTTTATAGCATCACAACATAGCCGTCGTCAGGCCTCTTACACTGTGACACATGCCTTTTCAGAAACCTGCAAGTAAAAAACTTTTTGCCTTTGTACAGATTTCTTAAGTTTTTTTTTTTCTCTTTTTTTGTTTCACTTGGATGTTTCTCTGCATGTTCTGGCTCCATTTCACATTCATAAAGAACCACAAAAAGTAAATATGTCTCATAGTGAGTCAAGAAAAAACCCACTAAAATCACCTCATTCTCACAAAAAATGCAAAAGATATATTTGTTAATATATATCTTAACAAATATATATATTTGTTAAGATATATATCTTTTGCATATATATCTAGCAATCTAATCTAAAATTGCTAGTTTTAGATTAGATTGCTAATCTAAAACTAGCAATCTAGTTTTAGATTAAACTAGATTGCTAGTTTAATCTAAAACTAGTTTAATGTTTTAGATTAAACTAGCAATGTTATACGAAAATGACAGAACTGAAAGTGAATCATCATCTTGAGAAAGTTGCATCAAAACTAGTAATTACAAACAATATTCTGTCTAGACGTCTAGACAAACTATTTATCGCTAGATAATTTTTCCTGGAAAAAAAAGCAAGAGAACGTGATTGAAAACGCTTTGAGAGCATCATTAAACGATGATATATGAAAATAGTGTGAATACTGGCAGCTGATGAGATAGTAAATTTACCCTTTTGAGTAATCCGATCACACTCTTGTTTCTTTGGTCAAAATGAAGTCAGCACTTCAATGCGGAGAAGCTTTCCAAGAATTAATTTTCTCCAAACGCCACAGCATTTGGAAATATCTTTTCACGCGCAGAGCAATCCATTTTCAACCCTCAAGAGTAAGCAGCAATACAAACACTTCACAACATTCTGAGACAATTACATTTAATTATCTTTGGTGTGTTTAATCCAACCATTCAGAGAGAGAAAAGAGGGAGGTGTTGCTGAGGAAACCACATCCACACGAGACAAATTAACTTTAAATATTGGCAGGAAATTAAATACGAGCAATTTCAGTTCAGTTTGGTTGTAGTTTTCTTAGGGTGTTAGTTCAAGTACGGAGCAATAAAAATAACAGACAAATTTGATTTTTTATTGGCTTTCCATGATGTTTGCATGAACATGTGAGGCTTGCTGAGAGTTTATTGCATCCAGGATTAGGAGTAAGATCATTTGGAGCTCATTCTCTGTGGATCAGGCATGTTTCTGAGCCAAAGTCTTAAATCTATATCTTTGATTGGTGCTTGATACAGTCATCTCCCATTTGGTTAAAAACTCCTTACTTTTGCAGTGGTTTTCTAGACTGTTTATTCTTGTCTGACTCTTAAAAACACTTTGCACTGTTTATTTTATGAATGCCTAAAAGCTAAATACTGTGTTTAAGGTCAGGCTACAAAACTGTCACAGGAAATGAAAACTCAATTCAAGGAGACAGAAAGCAGACAGATGATGGGCAAACAGTCAAAACCCAGTTGTCTGAATGTCAAACATATAAGACGAGAAAAGGCAAAAAATAAGAAAGAAATAAAGAAAGGGAAGGATTTTATAAACCAAAAGGACGGAAAGAGAAATCAGACTTGATTTTCTCGTTATGCACAGAAAATCTGATACAAATGTACAATGCAGAAATTGAATGTTTTATCAAAATGGATGTGAAGGAGTGGGCAAACACAAAATTGGTGCAGAAGATTAAAGAGAAAGTAAAAGACTGGTAGCAATTTTCAAAGAGAATATATCTGAGAGTCAAAAGGGGCAGAGATCCATAAAGAGTCAGGAAAACGGTGAAGATGTGTTACTTTTGTTCACATACCCAAACATAGCAAGCTTTGCTGGCATGTTAAATGTTGATTTGACATATTAGTTGTATTTGCAGTTAGTTCTCTCGTTTCTGTTCTACTTTGTGAAATGCTTTTCCTTATTTTGCTGGTGCTCAGGGGTTTCCTATGGACTTTAAAGGGTGATTAGTGTGAAATGCATAGTTGCTCATTGGCACTCAGTGTTCCTACATGTAGGAATTATGGTAAGAAAATATCAACAGGATGACAGAATGACCACTTACGCAAAATGTTATTAATTTGTTAGATGTATGACTTATTGTTTTACGTGAAGTCATGTCCGCTTATGAGTAGCTTCAATAGATTGTGAGCAAGGTTTAAGTTTAATTTGTCTTATTTTGAACTTTGTGATTATTCTGTTCCCCTCAGTATCTAAGCTGTGGTTTAAGTTAGTTTGTTCTGTTCATTGGTTTTAGTTTGTGGTTACTTGTTTGACTCATTTGACCTCGTTTTAGGGCTCTGTAACATTTGACTTGTATGGTTTTAGAAACTTTGGGATCAAATCAAGTCATCTTTATTTGAAAGTACAAGTGTCTTCATGACTTGCTTGATTGGCCCACTGCAACACAGTTAAAACAATTTTGCTTGTTTCATTGACATGTAAATTTCTATTATGACAGCAGAACTTTTGAAATCTACATGTAATGCTTAAAAAACGGAAACAAATGTTTTATTTTAAAACACTTTACATGCAGAAGTTCACTTCAATCTGATCCCACATGGCTTCTGCAAAAAAAATGTGTCAGATCATTGAAAACAAATTTAAGTTTACTTAATTTACCTTGATGCATATTAATGACTGTTCTGAATAGAAGTAAATTATATTTTTCAGTGCATTTAAAGTTCAAACTGTAGAAATCTCATAAATAAACAAAGTGAACTTAGAGAAGCTTTTGAGTAAAATAGCTATCCAGGTGTGTCTCCGTATCAAAATACTTGAACTGAGAGACCCAATTTGAATATTTGGAACATAGAATCCAAAAGATTGATATTTGATGATGAGCAACAAGGCTTTACAGCGGCCATCATGACAGCTGGACTTTGAGCTGACCATGGTTCTCGTACCAGCAGACAGAGGACAGCCAGCTGCCCAGATGTGCCCTCGCTGTTAGCCTCAGATGGAGCAATTCCTGCTGCTCACCCCCTGCCATCCACCTCCACTGAGCAATGAGCCGCTCACTGCGGGACGGCGGTACATTTTCAGACAGATTTCACTGTTCAATTCATCAAACTGTGCGGATTCGCATCGACTGACCCGCGGCTCATTGACCAGCTGAGTAGAGTATGTGGATGTGTGTACTCTGCATCTTCTCCCCGACCCCAGGAGATCACACACCGGAGACATTTCACATGATTGCTTGACCACATACGCTTAACCTGATGTTGTCGATGCTCAGTGAAGTGAGGAAAGTACTTGCTCAACATACAGTCTGTTTTCTGCTTGATCTCAGGTGATGTATTCTTAATGTGGGGTTTGGACTGCACTGCGTGAAAACACCCGGACCCAGAAGACTTTTGGCACCGAGGACAAAATATGATCAATGAGGCTGATGGGAGAAATGATTTTGTGATTTTGTAAACACTGATCCCAATGTGCTCGTCACTGTGTGAGCTTGTATAGGATGCACATGTTTGATAAAAGACATATTTAGTGGGAGAGATAAGAAACATGTTGTAAAACCAAGATAAGATTCAAAGAATGGGCAATTTATCCTCTAAAATTATCCGTGTTGTGCTTTATCATTGCAAGCTATTCATACCCTTTGAACTTTTTTATATTTCCTCACACAGCAACCACAGACGTCAAGGCATTTATTGCAATATTGTTAACAAATTCACAACAAAGTAGAGCAAAATAAAAAGGTGAAAGAAAATGGCACAAATCTCATCCATAAATCCATGTGAAGTAATACCCCAAGCTCTGGGTTTAGGCTGCTGGACGACAAACTGACCACCTTCTCCCCACTTTCTTCTTTTACTACTCGCCAGTTTGTAATATTCAACAGTAAACCTGATGTTTTCTCTCAGTTTTTCTCTCTCCGTAGAATCTACGTCTTGTTTGGCGATCTGTTTGGCTGCGATACCTTCCTGGAGAAAATGTTAAACGTTCTCCCTTTTCTGCAATTAACTTTTTACTCTTCATTAACATAGAAAGTAATCCTACATCAGTTTGTCTGTTTCTTTTTTTTTTTTTTTTTTCGTGTATCTGCTCTGTCTTCTCAAACACCCAGTCGGTCCTGGCCTGACCCAGGTTCTGGTTCTGCTGTTAAAAGAGAGTTTTTCCTCTCTACTGTTGCTACATGTTTATCCAGGAGGGGCAAATACTGCAAGTCAATAACTCGATGCAATCTGCTGGTTTTCTTGCAATATTTGACAACTTGGATCAATTGGATGTATGTATAATTGAACTGAAATTACTCTTTTTGTAAAGTGCCTTGAGAAGACAATTGCTGTGAATTAGCATTATAAAAATGAACTGCATTGGACTGAAAGAAAACTTGTTTGAGGCTGTCTTACTTTATTTTGGCCTAATACAAAAACACAGATTGTACTAAGTTTGAGTGGTAGTTTGTCTTTTCAGTGGGAATTAAACAAGAGAAAAGTTGGCAACGTTTTCAATAACTACATTATCTTTACATGATATCCCCAAACATTTGAGTCACTAGTTTAACAGTTTGTCACTTTACTATCAGCACAGTTACTTGCTCAGTCCATAAAGGATGTAAAACACAATATAGTTATGATGCACGTTCTCAAAGGTGCCAGTCGTCAACATGACGGGTGTTTCTGTAATGCTCTGTGCCATTTTTCACAGTCAGAGCCCACCATGAAAACTCTGCTGAAGACAAACACAACAGATGGTAATAAAACGGTACCGAAATGACAAATAATTTTATTAGCTTTGCAGGAAGCCTTGAGGCATCAGAGTGATATATATGTGCTGTCATGATTTTTTCTTTTATACACTGTGAGTTCTGGATTGATTTTTTTTTTTGTCTTTGGCATGGAAACATAACTGTCAGTTGTGTGTTTATCTGCTATGCAAAAGCAAAACAAGGCATTTGCTTTTGCAAAGCTTGTTTTGCTTTCGAGCTTTCGAACAAAAACGTTTAGTATTTTAAAAAAAAACGAACCACTTTTGGTATTAAACATAGATGGAAAAAAGAGCAAAGTCGTTGTCTTCTCAAGTGGGAAAAATAATCAAGTGAGACGAGAATGTTCATTCATGTGCAGGTTTTTCCAAGCAGCCTTGGAACAAACAAACCATGGCTTCCAGCGTCATCAGTATTTGCACTAGAAAATATTTATATTTTTTTATTCACTGTGTCCTCTTAAGTCTTGTCTCGAGTTGGGAGTCAAAACTTTTGAGATTTGGTAACAGCCCCAGGAACATTATCACAACACAATAAATAATATATATTTTAAAAAAAATGTTTCTTTCAAACATATATTTGCTCTGAAATGCAAACGCTTATATTTTTTCTTTGCTTTCAGCTAAAAACTCGGTTTAGTCCAAGTTTGTGTTCTCAGATCACATTAGTTATTACTCTATAAGCTGCATATTAAGGTGCTGTACAGTGGCGTAGTTGAACCCTGGCTTGCCATCTTTCTGCATGGAGCCTGCAAGGTTGAGCAAGTTAATAGGATGGATGGATGGATTGATGGTTGGTTGGATGTTAAGTTAGTTTGCCTAAACATATTGCATTGTCATTACTGATTATTGAATCAGGGACACAGATTGGAGAACAAAAAGGAATGAAAATGCAGCAATCAGAAAATCACATAAGCTCATTTCTTTTCAATTCAAACAATAACTCTCCCACTTATTTCTTTCAGTGACTGAGCGATTCTCTGATAGACTTCATTCTGCTCCTTCTCAGAAGACAGAGGAGCATAAAGGCGTGTGTTTACTGCAGACATGACGCTGTGATTGCAGAACTCATTAAACGTTGCTTCGCTGACAGCTGTTCGGGGTCATTCATCAAATGATCGAGTGAGAGCGAAAGTTGGAAAGATGAGGCGAACAGGAGGGGATGTAAATCTGCTGATGAAGGGAGCGAACGACTTGATGAACATTCCTTGGACAATTACCTCCAGGTTCAGACGGTCTGTTTATTTATTTTTTTTCCAGCAGAACTCAGATGTTTCTTACTTTTTCCTTACTCAAAAATTACAGTAGGTTGTGTTTCAGTTTGGATGAGAACTCCACCATGTGTGACTTTTTTTTAACATGAAACAACTAATGTAACTTTTCCCCTTTAAAGAGAACACGTCCACAGTTCAGGAAGCAGTGAATGAATTTTTTTAAAGTGTTGCATCAAAAAACAGACCTTTTTATTTTTTTTTTTAAATAATCAGTTCTATAGTTGCTTGGATGTATTTTAGGTACATTTCAAACACACAGTTATTTAATGTGCCGTCATAAAAAACAAAAATCAGACAAAATGTAAGGAAGGTAACTGTACACCTCCATGAGTCCAGTTTAATTTCAAATACTTACAGTTGCCATGCTCATCTGTCAAAACAAATGGGAATGCCATTATGCATGATGACATGAGTCCTGTACCAACATTTGCTTAAGAACCACCCAGTTGGGAAGAATCTATTTTTCCAAAAGCAACATAAAAGATTTCCAAGACTCAATAAAAGGGATCAGTCTCTAATTTTGTGTAAAAAAAAAAAAAAAAAAAAAACCCACAGAATAAAAGTCAACATTTGGGTTAAACACAAAAACAAAACACAAAAACATCTAACATGTAACATTATCAGATACATTTCAGGTCTGCTGCTGTGAGGATCTGAACTGGTCAACCAGTGGAGATCTGTGCTGCACACCACACTATACAAACACACCCCGACTCCCACTGGCACGCACTACAGCCCCCGTGTCTCCATGACAAAGACTGTGGGGGGGGGATCATCTCAAGCTGTTTGCTCTTTATTCCCCACTCAAGGACATGGAGCTTTATCGGGGCTGACCAGTGCCATCTATCCCACCTCCAATAGGCCTTTGAGTTATGGAGCCCCAGCTGATTTCCGTTAAAGGCCAGCCGGATGAAGGCAGTGGGAGAGATGCACCGTATGCTTAACACTAAGCCCACGGCTCCAGACACTCCCCCATCCATCACTGTCAGGCCCTGAGCGACCTCTTTTTGCCTGCCAGTCTGCCGCTGAATTGCAGGCCATCCCTGCAGTACTTACATTTCGTTGAATTATGTTGACCAGACGTCAAAAAAGTGCAGCCGCTCAGAGGATTTCTGGTTAAAAGCGGGGAAATATTTCAAACGTTGAAACGGTTTCAGCTACGAACGAAAAAGAGTGATGAGCGAAAACATCTCTGTTGCTTTAGGCATGAGCATCGAACACTCGGGAGGGCAGTAAAGAAAAAAAACAAGATGTATCCTTTTTGAATAATATTAAACCCCTTTCATGGTATAAGCCCTTTGTTTTCTCATGTGTGGGCCTTCTACAACAAAAAGCCTTTCATCTAAAAATATAAGGAAGCTTTTTTATTGTGTTCTTTTAAGAAAGTGGCCCACTGCTCTAGATTTAGCGTGTAATTACATAACCAAGCTAAGTATGCAAGTCCTATTTCGTTTTTCCTTTAAAGACAGTTTTACAATTAAAAAAGCAGCAGACTTTTAGGAGATAGGCACAGAGGCGAAAAATTTTGAGGTCACACTTGGTGATGACGCAAATTTCTATTCACTTAATGACTGTTAGGGAGAACTGGGGCGTTTCAATCTCAGTGGTTTACGTTTCATGGTGCCTGGATACGGGCTAAGAAGATTATGAGCCAGTCTAACTGCAGGCTTGTTGTCAATCTTCCTGTTTTCTGCGACTTTGACTTTTCTGATGTTCCCAGTGAGGCTGCTGAACTTTGTTGGGAGCTCCTTGGAATCACTATGATTCAGAATAAGATGGAATTAGCAAAGTTACTCAATTAGTGGATATTTATTCACAGCTGCACGCTGCCCAGTGAGGCGGTTAAGCCATCAAGCCAGAGCATGAGTCACGGAGGCCCAAAAGATCCAAATAATTGCCATTAATGAATGACAAGTCGTGCATGTGTCTTACAAAGAGGAGATCTTTTAACTCCCTGCGATGAATAAGTTGTGGCTGGTAATTAAAGTTCAAGGATTTTGAGTTTTTAGCTGTTCATTTTTATTGATTAGTTCCCGTTTGAGTCGCATCTCATCAGTGGATTGTCAACATCCTTTTCTCTCTGCTTTTTTGTTTAATAGCATTTTGTGAGGCTTTATAGCTGCTCCTCATTTTGCAGTCTGGAGTATCTATGTGTTTTTTCAGGTGATAATTAAAGTGACATTAAGTGGATCGCTCACTGCCTGCTCGTCCGTGAGAGCAAAGTGCTGAGTTAATGGGCGGCAGGAAATGGGAAACTTTGCTTTGCCAAAGTGATGTTAGCTGTTTGTTTTAGGTTTATGTTAATTGGGATGCAGCACACATGTAACTGCTTTCACGTTTAATCCCTTTTGTCACCAGTGTCGCTTTTAATAGTATTTGGCATAAAAGCCTTGTCTTCCAGAGCAAGGGTCTCCAGCTGCAGTCTTCGATGTCCTGCAGCGTTTATTTGCATTCCTGCTCCAACACACTTGAATCAAATGGTTGAATTAACTCCTCAGCATGGCTTCTAGTTTTACAGAGACCAGGCAATGGACCGTTCATTTGATTGGTTAATTTGTGTGCTGGAGCAACGATTTATCAGAAAGTTGCACAGGAGAAGGATCTCTGCAGTCATTCCAGTGTCCAGCTTTCTTTCCTTATTTTTACTCTCCTTTCCCATCCCACATTAGAGTCCATTCATACACAGTCCTGTTTGGTCTGCTTCAATCAAACTCTAGTTTGTTGCGAGGAAAGTACCACTCCAAAAGCAGTAAACGGACTACAGTACAAGGCATTCTGGGTAAATACGACCATGACAAACACACAAGTCTTGCAATAGAAGGAGAATGGGTCAAAGTCTTTTGCCAAAGATAGAAGCAAAATCCTAGAACCACCAGAGTCTGATGCCACTCCATTCTTGCTTACATTTTGAGAAGAAGGAAGTTGCGACCATTGTCTTCTTCAGATGATTTTGTATTGCTTCCTTCAGTGGCTCTTGGTGCAGCACCACCACAGGCAAGGAGGTGAACATGTTTTTCTTTTTCTTTTCTTTTTTTTTGACGGTGTGAACGTGAACCACATCAGTTGCTAAAGTAACAAATGTTGCAATTTTTGGTCACAATCAAACTGAATCAACTGGACAGCTAGGTGTAAAAACATTCTTAAGGCTCCTTATCCATTTATGGGAATGGTAATCCATGCAGTGCTCTTTGCTAAAATGTGACTTCAAGAGGAACTTATTTTCTTGCAGTCAAATGGTTATTGTCTCAGCCTGAAGCTTGGCACACACTGGTTTGATTAAGAAACCACCCTGTGCATTCCCAACATGACAGTAACTCCTGTCACACTGGATTAGGGAGGATACCTAACTGGACAAGTTGTTGCTGCGAGAGAGTTTTATCAAAAACACAATTTAACAGGGTGACCTTTGTTACTTTACAGCTTTTCCATTTTTTAAAAATAGCTTTAAAATGGCAGTAGAAGATTTAGAAGCTAGATGTGCTTAACAGAGTATAAGAAAACTGATAGTAGAAAAATGTGCAACACCATAGCAAGTATTATGAAACATGAAAATACAGGGAAAATTGTTTTCTACTTTATCATCTACACTTTTTGATTTATCCCCATACCCCGTCCCTTTAGAGCAGTGTGGTTACTAAACTACACATGCATTCACGTATATCATATTTAGAGCCCAACCAGCCCAGATGAAAGAGATGAAGATGTGGACATTTGCATCCGGAAGCCAGTCTCATCACACATCCTCTCTGAAATGTATTAGTAGCTCATATAGTGACAAACTGCAGGTCTCCGTGGGAGTTCACACATTTTCATTTCCAGCCAGGCAGAAGGTTTGGTGAACATCCTTGTAGTTAGTTTCCATTATTCTCGTTTCCCACACACCTCTCTCTTGTAATTCTTCAGAATATTTGATGTGGACTTCACATTCTTCTGCATTGAAATTCTGAATTGATTGACACAAGATACCCTAGTCTAAAATTTAGTCTTATATTTGCTAATGTAGCTAATAAATATTTCTTTAAAAGTTTAGAATTACTTGAAAGTTTTTATTTGGAAAAATGTTAGACAAGATACATTTGAGTTTAGTGGAAGATGCTAGTCTGCGTATCAAGAAAGGACAATTACAGT